>NC_061115.1:18679849-18680239 GCF_002878395.1 Capsicum annuum
ATATATATATTGTAGTATATGTTTTATTTAAAGGAGTACATATATATATTGAATGGTGCGTACATATGTGTATCTATCTTCTATAGACATGTATATTTAACGTATAATGTGTATATGTTTTATAAATTAGTACATAACTATATATATATCTATATATATATATATATTGTAATTTATATATATTGTAGTATATGTTTTATTTAAAGTAGTACATATATATTGAATGTTGCGTATATATGTGTATATATCTTCTATAGAAGGGTATATTTAACGTATACATGTGTATATGTTTTATAAATTATTATATAACTATATATATATATATATATATATATATATTGTAATGTATATATATTGTAGTATATATTTTATTTAAAGTAGTACATATAT
>NC_061115.1:18680339-18702170 GCF_002878395.1 Capsicum annuum
TGTATATGTTTTATAAATTAGTATATAACTATATATATTTATATATTGTAATGTGTATATATTGTAGTATATGTTTTATTTAAACTAGTACATATATATATTGAATGGTGCGTATATATGTGCATATATCTTCTATACACGTGTACATTTAACGTATACATGTGTATATGTTTTATAAATTAGTATATAACTATATATATATGTATATTGTAATGTATATATATTGTAGTATATGTTTTATTTAAAGTAGTACATATATATTGAATGGTGCATATATATGTGTATATATCTTCTATAGACGTGTATATTTAACGTATACATGTGTATATGTTTTATAAATTATTAATTAGTCTATAACTATATATATAATTATATATATTGTAGTATATATATATATATATATATATATATATATATATATATATTGTAGTATATGTTTTATTTAAAGTAGTACATATAGTCGTATATATTGTATATGAGTAATTTTGTATATGTGTATATATTTTTTAAATTCTAATGTAGTATATACTATATATATAGTGTATATATATTGTTTAACGTATTTAAAATGTATATAAGTGGGTATATATAGTGTATATTGAATTTTTTTTTTATTTTTGACCGGGTTTGATTGGATTTTTAACCAAATTTGACCGGGTTTAGGTGGGCTTGATCGGGTTGGATTAAGTGGGCCGGGTTAGAATTATTTCTAAAAATTTTACTGTTCAACCCGGACCCGATCCGGCCCACTTAACCACAACCCGGACCCGGTCTGGTTCACAATCCGGCTAAAATTAACGGGTTGATTTATGGTTAACCCGACCCACTTATCACCCTTAATTTTAGGTTAAATGATTAGGCGAAATGAGTTAAAAAAAAGATTGTATAGGGTTAGGCTTATAGTGCCTTTGCCCATCTACAATTCGATTCCAATATAAACTTGATATATGCTTCCTTTTCATTAACGAAATGCTATCGTCTTCACCCTTTTTTCCCTCTCATTTCAATGGATAATAAGTCACTCTTTGATCAACAATCAACAAATTAATTAACAATATAACTAGTCAAGTTAGACAAAAACTTGAAAATTAAAAGTATTGTAGTTTTGACTAGTTAGCCCCTTTTTAGTTAAGAAAAGTTTAAACTAAAGGAAACTTTTTACGTTTTCACAAAATATTAGAACGAAAAAAAGAAAAAGGGTGATTATTCAAATTTACCTTGAAGCATATACTTCTTTTGTTTTAAAAAGAATGACCTAGTTTGACTTGGCATGAAGTTTGAGAAAATAAAGAAGACTTTTGAATATTGTGGTCCTACGTTAAAATTATATCAAATTTATCAAAATATTTTTTAATCTCGGGGTCTTAAACATACCACGAAGAAAGTTGCAATTAAAATATTTCCAAAAAAAAAAAGTAAAAAGGTCTTTCTTTTTAAACGGATTAAAGGAACGAAAGTCATTCTTTTTTAAACGGATGGAGTAGTCAATTTGTCTTTATTTTGCTATTTTTCTATTCTGGGTCCATGAAAGTCCCACAACATTAATTTTATTTTGTACCCCTTTCCCTTAATGACTATTCAATTACACTCTGTCACTAATATGGGTTATGGTGTTATGGTGAGACTGTTTCACCCCTAATCAGAGGTCTCAAAATTAAAGGAAAGAAAATCATTCTTTTATAAACAGAGAGAGTATTCGAGTTGTCTTTATTTTGCTATTTTTTCTATTCTGGGTCCATGAAAGTCCCACAACATTAATTTTGTTTTGTCCCCCCCCCCCCTCCCCCCCTTAATGACTATTCAACTACACTCTGTCACTAACATGGGTTGTGATGTAGTGGTGAGACTGTTCCACCCCTAATCAGAGGTCTCGGGATTAAAGAAAAGAAAATCATTCTTTTTTAAACGGAGATAGTATTCGATTTGTCTTTATTTTGCTATTTTCTCTATTCTGGGTCCATGAAAGTCCCACAACATTAATTTTGTTTTGTACCCCCTTTCCCTTAATGATTATTCAACTACACTCTGTCACCAATATGGATTGGGTTGTGATGTAGTGGTGGGACTGCTCCACCCTTAATTAGAGGTCTCGGATTTGAGCTCTAGGTATGGAGAAAATTCTATTAGGAGCGCTATCTTTAGAATGGCCTTGCAACACGCAATTTGAATTAGTCGGAACTCCAATGTGAACACCGAACATCGAATGAATTTTTTTTTTTTGAAATATTACACTTTATCACTTGTCATAATAGAGCCACATAAACATTTAAATATCAAATTGATATATAGATTATCCTCTTCCACAATTCACGACCAACCTTTTGAGCCTAGAGTATAAGCAAATAGTGCATGTATTTTGACTAAATGACTAAAATATCATTGATCGTCTTTCACCTACCCATGTTCTATACAATCAATTTGCCTAGATGAAAGACATTGAAATGAAGTGAAAGGGAAAGTTTTAACACTTGGTTGATTACTTAATTCTAAGTTTATCTTGGAGCTACAATAATATATTAAGTCATCTTGGAGAAACAATAATATTTCAATAACTTCATATTAATCGTTACATTTTTCTTTTATATATTCTTTAAAAAATCATAAATAGAAAGTACTTTTTTTAATTAATTTACCTTCAACTCTTTTCAATATATTTATATTAATTGTCCATTTTTAAAGATAATTAATTTTAAAGAAAACAAAAAATTAATTTGTTCTATATACTGTAGTAAATTGACAAATATTTTGAAACAAACATGTAAGTTGTAATAATGTTTCTGTGATCAATTACACTACTGTAAAATTGAATCTTTTTCCACCGTTCTATTGGTACTCAAAAGTAAAATATCACGGAATAGTCATTGACTTGGCCCAACTGATCTCTCCTTTTTTTTCTAAAAATTAGACAAAATCACAACTTAAGTTTCACTTATTACACAAAAATTCAACTCTCAAAATATATTACAAAAATTTCACTTTTTCAATTTCTTTCTCTAAGAATACATATACATAGCTTTACCAAATTTGACTCACCATTTTGCTCCTTAAAAGAAGCCTACAATCAAGGAGTGGTTACCATTTTTGAATCCAAACGTGTTTGAGTTCCATTATTATTCATTGAAATTCAATTTTAACTAAATCTACATTTAACATTTTAAAATTTTAAGATTTGAGGTTAGTTTTTTTTTTTTTGTTCTGACTTTACTTAATTTTAGAGATTCCAGATGAACAAGAAGGTACATGTTGTTCATCCAATCTTTTTTCATAATATTAGAATAATATTTTGATTTTTTATTTTACCAAAATATGAAATCGAACTTAGCTTTTTTCTTTTTGGGTTTTCAATTTTGTTTTTCAATTACGTCTTTTTATAATTACTAAATCAACTACTTATTTCTTAGTAAATAGATAATTCTCCTTCTTTTAGTTTAAGATTAACTCAGTTAGAGCATAATGTACCAACAAATCGCGTTATTGGGTTCGTTTTCAAAGAATTTATTTATGAAAAAATAAATTGAAGAATCGTCAAGAAAAGCAAAAAAGATGATACTGCACGGGCACGTCTATCAAAGTTTTTTTTGATTTTTCATTTTTTAATTCAATTGTTAATTTGTAATGGGATATTTTGTGATTTTTTAGTAATGTGAGTTTTTTTCACTTTTTATTTTTTGGAGATGGTTGTTAGTTCTGCTGTGGAATGTCATTTTTTTCATCAATTTATTGTTTATTTTTTAAGTTGCCAGTTATATACATAATACCATTTTGTATATGATAGATATATACATATGTGATGTTGTGATATTTTGAAACAGTAAATATATTCGTAGTTCATATACATCTATCTCTTATCGATGATTTTTTATGTTGTTTATGTAGAAATTGATTGATTTGGTTATACTAATATAGATTCAGAACTAATGTATATATTTTGTTGTTATGTAAAGTCCTTTTTTTACGGTAGGAAGTATATACATACATTACCGATTTGAACTTTTAATTTGCTAGTGTACATAGAGAAAAGCACTTATGTATATGTTATACATATATATGGGTGATTTTATGTTTTTGAAAATATACATAAGTTGTTTTTGATTATGCCTATTTGTGTATTGATTGCAGAATATACATTACATATATGTATATGATAGACATATACACAAATATTGTTTTATATTTTATATTTTTTATTAACTATTAATAACGATGTGTTATATTAATTAACGTGATTCATGTTATACATGTCAGGGACTGTGAAGTGTATGTGAATGGGTATGGAAAATACCTAAGCAAAGGAGTTGATGTATCTTCAGTTGATTTTGAATTAGAGTAGGATCGTATGCGATACAAGTCACTCCTTCGAAATTACGGACTTTCAGAAAGCAGAGAAATGTTATGTTAGTGACAATGACGATCCTCGAAGACCAAGGATAAAAAATGTTCTCCTACCTGATGAAACTGGAGTAGTTAGCATTGAGTAGTCTTAAAGATGCTTATGGTGAAGACTTTTTATTTCTGTTGACCTGTTAGCAATCTAAATTTTTAAATTAATTTAGGTGCTTTATATGTACACAGTTACTATAACACATTAACTAATGTTTTTGAATTATTGATTAAACTGTGTGTGCATGAAGTTGTGTGTTGTGCATATTAAGTATTGCTATAATCATTTGTATCGTACATATATATAAGTGTTATATAGGATGTAGTTATGTTCATATACATAAACTTACGATATAGATTCTGTCATTTATACATTGTCATATGGCTTATAAATTTAGCTATTTTTTTGTAAAAAAAAAATAATGTTGCATAATCGGTCACACTGCTTATAGTATATGTGTTTATATATAACAGATTTATGAACATAATTTTTTCAAACTATAAAATTAATTCAACATGTTAGATTCGCTTTTTAGTTATCATATGTATCATATGCTTAATAAAATAGTACTAGTCAAAATTTCGATATATATTTAGTTATATACATAGTGTGCAATCAAGTATATATTGCTGATATTTTTAATATAATACGTAACTATACAATAAAGTATAAATAACAATACTTAAGATCATTGTGGAAGTGCAACTTACTAAAAATTGCAACCCATTACTCTAAAACGTATTTGTTGACATATACATTGACATCATTATTAACATATAAAATTTGTGATCTATCATAATTAAATGTCTACATATTTTTAGACATAAGTAACCAGTAAAATATATATAAGTTTAACAAATCGTTGTAGTGTGTATTAACATATAAAATCTAATATTACTTTATGCATAAGAACATATCTGAGTTAAGTAAATACATAACAGATATCTATATACATAACAATACTTAAGATCATTGTGGAAGTACAACTTACTAAGATTGCAATCCATTACTCTAAAGTGTATTTATCGACATGTATACTGACATCATTAGTAACATGCAAAATTTTGTAGTCTTTCATAGTTAAATGTATACATATATATACACCAACAATTAACAATATATATGTGTTATATAGGATATATATGTATTCATATACATAAACTTAGGACATATATTTTTTCATATATACATTGTCATATTGCTAATTATGATAAATATTTTTTTTTCAAAATTACTTAAGGCTGGTAAATCAATTACAATACTTATAATGTCTGTCTACATATACATAGAAATTATAGTTATCAATAATTAATTATTTCATAAATGATATGTATGAATACGTCTACATATACATCAGTGAATAACAAATTCATATACAAACTCATCAGTAATTAGAAAATCAATGTACAGATGGATACATGCATATTTCAAAACTTATTATATACAAAAGTAACCTGTAAAATATAATAAGTTCAACAAGCCGATGTAGTGTATATAATATATAAAATCTAACACTGCTTTATACATAACAACATATCCAAGTTAGACAAGTACATAACAGATACGTATATAAATATATATTAACACCAATTTTATCATTAAAATATATAGGTAGTACGAAACCTTTGTTACATAATAACGCAACAACAACATATACAGAAAAATAAAAATAGAAAAAGACATCAAACACACATGATAAAGTGAGAAAAAATTGATATCTATGTCAACCCAGTAACAACCCACTTAAATGTTCAACAAAACATTACATAAGAGTAGATAATGATAATCAAGTGATTAAGTAGAGAAAAATTAAAAGTTATTGATCCTTTGGAAAAAAGTTGCAGGAGCATCTATTGTGACCTTCACTCTGTGATTTTTTCATAATATTGGAGTAATATTTTGATTCACTGTTTTTACAGTTTCAAGAACCAAATAAAATTCTCACCTCCTCTAATAATTCTAATATTGACCATTCCTGGGTCTCCACCAAACATCCATTAATACACTCAGCAATATTTGAAGTCATCATCCGATCTCTATTCATCGGTGAATGACACCTACTGGATAACATAACATACATCAATAGTTTTGAGTTTCGTCAATGTCTAATTCAATAACAATTGACGAAATAAACTTCAAGTAAATTATTGATTTTGCAACAACAATCCATTCACTTTTGTTCGTTACATATTGTGTTTCAATTTTCCATTCACCAGAGTGCCTCAAAAGAATTGCAATATTCATCTTCTTGAAACAAAGAAAAATATTTTTTCTTTCAAAGAGATCAAAAATGATTGTTCAGTTTTTTTGATGAATTATGTTTTCCGATTGATCTAATTTTTATGTATTTTTTAACTTCAAAATTTGTATTAGTAGAGTTGTTATATAAATTTAAAAATTTAGTAATCCACTTTTAATGGTACTGTATTAATTGCGTCCATAATAGAAGGAAAATTTATTTTTTTTTAATAGATATTTAAAGATTTGCATATACATAACATTTTTATGTATATGATGGTTGTGTTATGTATATTAATCGGGAGAGAGAGTAAAATGATTAAGAAAGTGGGAGAGAGTGTAAATAAGTCTAATAGGGTTGGGATTTATGTTATTTTTACTTATTTTTTTCCTCATTTTCCCATATAAGAAGTCACGATGTGTCAGGTGAAGCACACACAATTATCGACATTCTTATTTGTTATCTGTTTATTCTGTGAATTTATTATATTACCCATAATTAATTATTATGTTATTTGTGGATTAGAAAAGTTAATAATATTTAATCAAAAAGTAAAATAGACATTTATGAGGTGTCTGCTATAGACACTTCAACCGTAATTTAATTATATCACTCCTAATTAATTATTATAAATCATATTATTTAATAAAAAATAAAATAAATTATTACGACATGTCTGCTTCAACCGTAAATTTATTATATCACTCCTAATTAATTATTATAAGTCACCTAAGTACTAAAAAATAATAATATTTAATAAAAATACTCAAATAGACATAAAATAATAAATTAACTTTTGATGTGAGTGAAGCTACTCAAACAGACTCCACTCCATCGACATACCTGCTTAGCAAGAGTCCACTTTAAGTTTTTTTATATTTTTCTTCGTATTATTTTTTTTTGAGACTAAATAAATTAAAATATTATAAATGAAAATAATAAACTTAAAATATTTTATTATATATTTGATAATACTATGTAAAAAGTAATATAAATCACAATAATTAACAACTATAAATATTTAAAAATAAAATAAAAAATTTGATTGACTCTCGAAATTATATAAGTTTCATATTAATAACTCAAAATCTTCTTATACAAATTTGATAAATCTAAATATAATAGTATATGCCAAACTAAGAACTTATCTACTAAACAAATGAAGCTTTCCGAGTATTGACTCCCTTAATATAGGTTCTGAGGCTCCTTCTCGAGGTCCAGCATAGCAGTAGATTATTCCCAGACTTTCTGAGTAGGTGATCCTCCCTTACACCAAAAGGCATTCTATCCATATGTTGTCTCCGTCAGTTTTATGGTCCGATCGGGAGCCTTGTCCCAGCTTAGTCAGACTATTATTTTTAGTTCAATAGAGGCTTCATAGATTGGTTAGACTAAAGTTGGGTTACTTTCTTCTCTAATGAATTGCTGTCATAAAGTTTTAAGTTTGATTTATGGGATTGTTATATTTTAGTTTATCTTCCACATGTTTATTTCATATGAATTATGCTTATGATAGTATGCTAAGGGGTCTCTCGAGGCTTCGTAATTTGGGATACTCATCGTGGCCATGGACACGTCTTGAGTTGTGAAAATCTTGGTATTAAAGATAGGTTCAGGGTCTCAGGGTATTTACGAAGTCGTGTAGGGTAGAGTCCTTCTTATGGGTGTGTAGCGCGCCATACTTATAAGAGGGGAGCAAAAAGGCATTTAGGAATATTTTTCCTTTTTCTTCATGCCCTAGTTCAGCTATAGGGTCTGCATGTTTCTTAACTCATGATTTTCTATGTTTCAGATCATGCCTCCCCATAGATCCAATGAGCAGAACATCTCAGCCAGGTCTCCGCCCTTATTGGGACAAATGCTGAAGAGGTTTCGCCTACTCATAGGATGTGGATTATAGAGCTCATGCCATAGAGATCACTGCTACTCCAGGGGTCCCTTTAGTCCAAACCTGCTCTCCTTGGGCACCTTGGTCTGGTGTTAATCATACTCAATCCCACAGCTGGAGGTCTCAAATATTGAGTTTCACCAGTCTATCCACATAATTGCTCATCTTGTGGCTTCTCAGTCCCCTCGAATTGGAGATACGAGTTCTGTGCTTGGATCTTTTGAAATCACTCGGGTTGGCCAGTTTATGAGGCTAAATCCATCCACCTTTATGGGTACCAAAGCTGAGGAGGGTCCTTAAGGGTTCGTGGATGAGATGGAGAAAATATTCAGAGTCATACATACCAGTGATGTTGAAGGAGTAGAGTTTGTGGCCTATCACCTAAAAGATGTGGCTTACCAATGGTAAAATTAGTGGTAAAAATTGAGAGGTAAGGATGCGGAACCTGCTATGTGGGATGAGTTTTTATAGGCCTTTCTGGATCATTTCTTCCCCCAGGATATGAGGGAAGCCAAAGCTGAAAAATTTGTGAATCTAAAGCAGGGAAAGATGAGCGTCAAAGAATATGCATTAAAATTCACCTAGTTATCCCGTTACGCTCCGGAGTTAGTGTAAAATATGAGGGATCATATGAGAAAGTTTGCATTTGATCTCTCAAATGAGTTGGTGTTGGAATGTAAGGGGGCAATGTTGAACAAGGACATGGATATCTCTAGGCTAACGGTGTAAATACAACAGGTAAAAGAGAAAAACAAGAGATGGACAGAGGTAGAGGAAAAAAAAGGCAGGCTAAGAGGGCCAAGTCTACAGATCAGAATATTAGTCAGCAGCAAGGTAGAAGATAGGGTAGGCAGTGGTCTAAGAAGAAATTCTGGAGTAATGGTTAGTCTTTTGCTAGTATTCTTGTACCCATACCTTTAGGTAAGAAGAGGTCCCATCCAGGTAGCAGACCATAAACTCAAGGTACTCAGTCTCAGGGTAGTGTAGCCCAGCTGTACCGATCACATTCAGGATGTGCCTCTTGCGGAAAGTATCATCCAGGAAAGTGTCAACTTGGTAAGATTGTGTTCTATACATGTGGCCAGTCAGGCCATTATATAAGGGACTACCCTTAGGCTAGAGGAAATTCTGGAGGCGCTAAATCCCAAGTTGCTTCCACAACTCCGCCAACTAAGGGAACTACTTCTGCTAGATAGGGCGGTTGTAACCATATATATGCATTATGCAACCACAAAGATTCATCGGCTTCACCAAATGTTGTTATAGATATATTACAGATTTTCTTCCATGATATTTTATGTTACTTGATCTGGGGTCTACCATATCTTACGTGACCCTTTATGTGGCAGTTAGTTTTAGTTTTGAGCCCAAAATTATTTTAGAACCCTTCTCTATTTCTACTTGTCTTGGTGACTCTATCGCTGTTAAGAGAGTTTATAAAAATTTTGTGGTGTCTATTTTCCACTGGGATACTATGGTTGATCTTGTAGAACTTGATATGGTTGAGTTTGATACTATTCTAGGAATAGATTAACTTTACTCACCTAAGACTATAGGAATAGAAAGGTCACCTTATGTTTTACTAACGAGCCAGACATAGAGTGGGAGGGGTATTCTCTTACACTTAGAGGGAAGTTCATATCCTATCTTAGAGCCTATAAACTCATATCTAAGGGTTGTCTGTATTATCTTATTCGGGTTAAGATTCTAGCACTGAAAGTCCTTTCCTCCAGTCAGTACCAATAGTTAATAAGTTCTCAGAATTATTTCCTGATGATCTCCCTGGGATTACCCCAGATAGAGAGATAAATTTTGGCATTGACCTGTTTCCAAACACCCGACTTATTTCTATTCCTCCATACAAAATGACTTTTGTAGAATTGAAAAAGTTGAAATAATAGTTAAAAGACCTTCTTGATAAAGTATTTATCCGTCTTAGTTCTCTTCTTGGGGTGCCCCGATACTCTTCGTGCATAAGAAAGATGACTCCTTCTATATGTGTATGGATTACCGCCATCTAAAAAAAGTCACTGGTAAGAATAAATACCTTTTTCCCAAAATCAATGATCTTTTTGACCAACTTTAGGGTGCTAAATATTTCTCTAAGATAAACCATGGTTTGGGGTATCATCAGTTGAAGGTTAGGGAGACTAACATTCCCAAAACTGGTTTTCAAACCTGATATGGTCACTATGAATTCTTAGTCATGTCCTTCAGACTGACTAATGCCCTGCAACATTTATGGATCTCATGAATAGGGTGTTCCGTCAGTTTTTGGACTTATTTGTCATAGTCTTCATGCAACGACCCATTTCGTTGTCATTAGATTATCCATAATAAATTCATGAAAATTCTTACTTTGTATTTTTTTATATTAACTTGGGTCCAAAATAGCCAATATTTTATTTATTAAGTCACCTCAAATTTTTCGGCAAAGATTTTAGTCTTCGTATGTGTATAGATAGACTCAAGCTCGATGAATTTAATTATTCATGAGTTCTAATATTAATAATTTAGTTTGAAAGTTCTTTAGCTATGAATTAAGGTCGTACAATATCCCTAACACAAAGTTAAGTTTATAACTTTCTTTCCGATACAGTTTCGTTATAGGTTTCTATTAGGGATAAATGCAAACGACAATATCTCCTAGAATATAAGGATTTAAGAGGTCTAATACCAACCAAATCAAAGATGTCTGAGTCCTCTTTCCAACGCAATAAACTGTTCGTCAATTCGAATTTGGAGTAAAAAGTTATGACTGTTTAATTGAGCACTGCACGGGATGAAATGGGATTTTACTGTAGCAAAAATTCTGATGATAACTAAATCAGCTTCAGCCGTATTTTAGGTCTAAATATCCCAAATTTCATTCTCCAAGCCTAGAGGGGTGATTTCCCAAGGGTTAAGGTGAAATTCCTTCATTGAGGTAAGTTTTTCCATTATTTTCTTCGTCTTTTAATTCTTTAACATCTTAGAATCCTTGAAAAGACCTTTAATGGTGGAATTCTTTTAGGGAATACTCATGAGTGTTTTTAATATGACCTAGAGCTTATTCTAAACTATAAACTAAAGATTCCTAACATGAATTTTATGAACTAGATTATGAATTTTGATGGTTACGAACCTTGATTTTCATACAGATGAGACCTTTAGCACAAAAACTCCATTAATGGATATGGGTTAAGCTCTTCAAGATAATTAATGATTAATTGAACTTGGGGTATGATATAGAACTTGAATTAAGAATAGAGTTAGGGGGTTTGAATCCCCAAAATATTTGTTTGAAGAGTAATTATTTAATTACTTTTATAATTGCTTGACTTTTAGATGATTGATTATTCCAAGGCATGAAGGAAATAAAAGGGCATATTTGTTGCAGCTTGTTTATTCCAAATGTTTGACGTCCAGATAGGTTAGGTTTAATGAGTAGAAAATTGTGTTATTTTATATTTTCATAATTTAGAAGTGATGGGAGAAATTATGTCTAGGCTTACGGGCATGGAGTTAAGGTGGATAAAGACACAAGAACTTAACTTTAATCTCAAAAACTATATTATTGATTAATTATGTGATACTTACGATATTATGTGCTATGTGCTTGCAAGGAGATTATTGTAAATGAAGTATGTGGACATGATAGTTCTTAGTTGTTCTAGTGATGAACCTAGTTTAGTTATAATGATATTAAGTTGCATGTATTGGACAATAATATGATGAGGAGAATCATGATACGATCAAGTATTGATGAACATAGTAATATCTAAAGGATAGATGACTTGAATTAGTGTAATGATTGTATTATATGAAAAGAGGTAGTGATATTTTAATAATTAATGAGCAAGTAATGCTCCAATAGTGACTTTCATGCTTAAGTGTTAAATTGTGATTTATTTTATGATATTCTTGTTTTGGTATTGATAAAAACACTTTATCTATTGAATGCCCATGAGAGGCTAAATTAGTGATATGATGATTTATTGAATTGTACCTATGAGAGGCTTGTTTAATAATGATAAATCCTTGTATAAATGCCACGAATGGCTTGTTGATGATCGTGATGAATTATTGAAATAATACCCGTGAGAGGATCAAAATATTGATAAATGAAAGCATTCGATCAAATTTCCTTATGATTTTAAGTGCACTTGTAAATTTAGTACATCGTGTTGCATCCCAAAAGATAGTGTCAATTTAATAAAATGTATATATTATAGTTATGGAGGATCGGGTACCGCGCTGGTACGAATATGAATATTGATAATAGTTATTTATGGAGGATCGGGTACCGCGCTGGTACGAATATGAATATTGATAATAGTTATTTATGGAGGATCGGGTACTACGCCGATATGGATATGAATATTGATATTACTTATATATGGAGGATCAGGTACCACGCTGGTACAGATATGAATACTGATATTACTTATTTATGACGGATTAGGTACTGCACCGGTACGAATATGAATATTGATAATATGTATTTATGAAGGATCGAATACCACGCCGATACGGATATGAATATTGATAATACTTATTTATGAAGGATCGGATACCACGCCGGTACGATATTAATATTACTTATTTATGGAGGATCGGGTACCACTCCAGTACAAATATGAATATTGATAATATTTATTTATGGAGGAACGGGTACCACGCCGGTATAGTACATGGACTTAGATTGTCCCCTGCAGGTTTTGACTAGCTGGGCAAAAGTAAGTTTCTTAGCATGTGTGTACAAATTAGTGTTTATTTTGAAAGGTCGTGTGGTTTAATAAGTTGATAACATGCTAATGGTTTTCTAATTGTGAGACTTAGAAGGACGTAATTGTTACTTACGAAAAGATTGTTAGTAGCATTGTGGTCGACGCTAAAGATTGCTAATGAGACTTGAGTTCTCTGGTATGTCTTATTGAGTGTGAGTTGACTTGTATTCCCTACTTGATTGTATCCTTGAGATTGGTCGTGTGATATGTATTTGAAAAAGTGAAACTTTGTACTTACTTATATGTTGGTTGACTTGCTTCATTGATACGTATTATAATCGTAGCTTATCAGAATGGCTAGTTATCATTCTTTAATACTATATTATAAGAGAGCACTTAGTTGTTAGCCTGAGAGTTTAGTGTGGGTTGTCTATGATTACGGATTTATTCCTGTGAATATGAGTAATGAAAAAGATAAGGTGAATAAAGAGGAATAGTGATGTATTGCATTGGATTGTGGTTGATGGTGTGAATTAATGAGGCTAGAGTATGTTAGTAGTGAATGTAATATTGATAGAGTTGGAAGAGTAGTTAGATGATGTAAGTTATATAGGTAAAGTAATAATGTTATTACAACCTTAGTTGAATTATATTCCATTCAAGATATCATGATTTATTTTCCTTAATTTTATTTTACAATTATACACATCAGTATTTGGAAGATACTTACTTCGCTCTCTCTCTCTTTAACTAACATTAAAACTAACGTTCATTTCAACGTCTCTCTCGATGTGACTGGGTCATCTCCGGTGAAGCGGACGCCAGCGGCATAATACCACCGGCGATAGGTAGGTACACTTCTCACCTCTCTCACTTTCTATATTTTTTGGCCTCTCTATCTCACTCTTTTTCTTCACTGCCAGTCCTCTCATCTCATCGGTGGTGTGGATTTCTGCCATTACAATTGTCGATGATGGAAAGGGCGGAAGCAGCACTGGAGGAAGGAGAGAATCTTCGACATCAGGCCTTGAAACACAAGACCAAATTTGAGCTGGCGACTCTCAGACAACCTTCCAGCAAATTTTTTGACGAAATAACTCCGACAACCAATTTCTACCCCAATTTGACGGGTTCTAGCATAGCAAGAAAGATCTGAATACTTGATCTACATATCCTGGTGACTTCTAACTTTGAATTTTATTAGAATTTTAATTTTATTATATCATACTATTTTCAGTTTCTTCACTACCTAGTATCTGTTGTTCTTGTTATCTAGTTGAACTTTGCGCTTTGAGGGTGACTTTTCTATTTTTAGCTGCTGTTGTTGAATATTTTCTATCACTTATGTTGAGTAGTGGCTGGGGTGGTTAATGGTGGAATAGGGTCATGTCCTGGGGGGCGAGGGTAGGATCGGGGCTAGATGTTGGATTAATTTTGAAAGGTGGTAAGTGAGGTAATAGGAGAGGGGATTCGAGAGATGATAGGTTAAGGATAGGATCGTAGAACATAGGAACCCTGCAGGGTAAGTTGATTGAACTGGTAAAGATTCTTAGGAAGAGAAGGATTAACATTGCATGTGTCCAGGAGACCAAATGGGTAGGTTTTAAGGATAGGGATGTGGATGGGTACAAGTTGTGGTACTCAGGTAGTAGAGGCGTAGGAATGGAGTAGATATCTTAGTAGACAAAAAGCTTAGAGGGCAAGTAGTGGAGGTGAATAGGGTTAATGATAGGCTGATGACTATTAAGTTGGTCATTGGGGGGTTTACGCTGAGAGTCTATAGTGCTTACGCACTACAGATAGGCCTGGGTGAAGAGGAGAAGAGGAGATTTTGGGAGGTTTTGGATGAGGTGGTGCGAGGCATTCCTAGCTCGGAGAAGATCATCATAGGAGGGGACTTCAATAGGTATATAAAGACTTTGCCAACTGGTTATGATGATGTGCATGGAGGCTTTAGTTTTGGGGATAGGAATGATGAGGGAGCTACTCTTTTGGATTTTACGAGGGCCATTGGGTTGGTGGTTGTGAATTCCTACTTTTCGAAGAAGGAGGAGTATCTGGTTACTTTTCGTAGTAGGTTGGACAAGAGCCAGATTGATTTTAGTCTGCTTAAGAAGGGGGATAGATCTCTGTGTAAGGACTGTAAGGTCATCCCGAGTGAGAACCTTACGACCCATCATAGACTTTTGGTGATAGACTTGGTTATTAAGAGGGGCAAGAAGAGTAGGGGTGGGGAGAGAAGGCTTAGAGTTAGGTGGGATGGCTTGACTCCAATCAGTGCTTTAGAGATAGGGGCAAGGTTGGAAGGGATGAGGGCATGGGAGTGTAAGGGGGACGTCGATAGTATGTGGGATAGGGCTGTAGGTTGCATTAAAGAGGTAGCTAGATAGATTTTGGGTGTCTCGAAGGGTGGGTCTAGCCTGCATCGGGGGGATTGGTGGTGGAGTAAAGAAGTCAAGAATAAGGTGGAGAGGAAGAAGGTGGCTTACACCAAGTTGGTTGAGAGTAAGGATGAAGAGGATAAATAGGTAAACGGGGAGGAGTATAAGTTAGCTAGGAAAGAGGCTAAGTTAGCAGTTATGTCAGTTAAAACAACAGCTTTTAAGAGATTGTATTCAGGATTAGAGGAGAGAGTTTGGATCTGGACTAAGTGAAGTGTATTAAGAGAGAGGATGGCAGAGTGTTGGTGGAGGACATGCTTATTAAGAAGAGGGAGCATTCGTATTTCATAAGCTCTTGAATGACGAGGGGAACAGAGGCATTGTGTTAGGAAAGTTGGAGCACACCAAGGAATTTTGCGATTTTGACTTTTGTCGGTGTTTTAGGGTGGATGAGGTATGGGCAGCTATTTGCAAGATGCGAAGGGGCAGGGCAACAGGGCTCGATGAGATTTTGGTGGACTTTTGAAAGTTCACGAGTGGGGCATGGTTGATGTGGCTCACCAATTTGTTTAACAAAATTTTCAAGCCCGCTAAGATTCCTGAGGCATGGAAATGGAGCACAATAATTCCTTTATATAAGAATAAGGGTGACATTCAGAGTTGTAGTAACTACTATGGTATTAACTTGTTGAGTCACATGATGAAGATTTGGGAGAGGTTGGTGGAACGGAGGTTGAGGAAGGTAGTGTCTATTTTAGAGAATCAATTTGGATTTATGCCTGGTCGCTCGACGATAGAGGCAATTCACCTTTTTCAGAGGCTAGTAGAGAAATATCGTGAGAGGAACAGGGATCTTCACATGGTGTTTATCGACTTGGAAAAGGCGTATGACAAAGTCCCTAAAGAGGTTCTTTAGAGATGCTTGGAGGCAAAAGGGGTACCAGTGGCGTATATCCGATCGATTAAGGACATATATGAGGGGATGAAGATCCGATTAAGGACGGTGGGAGGAGATTCCAAGCATTTCCCAGTCTTGATTGGGTTGCACCAGGTATCGACTCTTAGTTTATTTTTATTCATCTTGGTTATGGATGTGTTGACGTAAAGTATTCAAGGAGAGGTGCCTTGGTGTATGCTTTTCGTAGATGATGTAGTGTTGATTGATGAGTCACATCGAGGTTTTAATGATAAGTTAGAGGTTTGGAGACAAACCCTGGAATCTAAAGGATTCAGATTGAGTAGGACCAAGATAGAGTACTTGGAGTGCAAGTTTAGTGACTAGAGGCGAGAGAAAGAGAAGGTAGCAAAGTTGGATTCGCAGGTGGTTTGTAAGAGGGATAGTTTTAAGTATCTTGGGTCTATGATTCAGGGGGATTGAGATATTGATGTGGATGTCTCGCACTATATTGGGGCAGGTTGGATGAAATGGAGGCTTGCTTCGAGGATTTTTTATGATAAGAAGGTGCCCCTCAAGATCAAAGGAAAATTCTATAAAGCTGCGATCCAGCCAGCTATGTTGTATGGGGTGGAGTGTTGGCTTGTTAAGAACTCTCACATCCAAAAGTTGAAGATGGCGGAAATAAGGATGTTCTGCTAGATGTGTAGATTCACAAGGGCTGACAGGGTTAAGAATGAGATCATTCGGAAGAAGGTGGGAGTGGCGTCGGTGGAAAATAAGATACAGGAAGTGAGGTTGAGATAGTTTGGTCATGTGATGAGAATAGGCACGGATGCCCCTGTTCCTAGATGTAAGAGGTTGGACTTGGATGGTTTCAAGCGGGGGAGGGGTAGACCAAAGAAGCAATGAAGAGAAGTAATTAGACGTGACATGGAGCAGTTACAACTTTCTGAGGACATGACCCTTGATAGGAAAGTATGGAGGAAAAACATTAGGGTAGAGGGCTAAGGTGGGTGGTCGAGTCGTAGTCTGTAGTTAGGAGGGTTTGATATAGCTTGGTTGGTAGTTCTAGGGGTGGGGGAAGGGGGTCCATTTTCTGTTTGTGTACATTATTGTTGTATTATTTTATTCCTGTTGCACACTTTTGAAGTTTTTGTCCTTTGTCCTTTTGTCTTGAGCCGGGGGTCTATCAAAAATAGCCTCTCTACTTTCTCGGATGTAGTTCTTTGGACTGCGTACATTTTACCCTCCCCAGACCCCACTAGGTGGGAATATACTGGGTTTGTTGTTGTTGTTGTTGTTGTTGAATTTTATGATTATACTAACTAACATGGTCAGCTGATGATGCCTACCAGTACGTGTGGTTGTACTGACCCTACTCTTCTACATTCCTTCTTGGGGTGTAGACTGGATGCAGGTTAGTTTGTAGTTACTAGATGGATGACGATATCCAACACTAACTTTTGCACTTTCATCCTTATAGTTGTTAGAGTCTTTGTATTATTTATTTTATTATCAGTCTATGCTGTAGTAGATAGCTCTTGTACATGTCTGACTAAGTCTTGAAATAGTGAAGGCCACTTGTAAGAAGTTTTATTCAAAAAATTTATTTATTAATATTTAATTTACTTTATTATATTTAATCCAAGATTCCCTTAAAAACGGAAGTCTTCGACATATTTTTAGTTGGGTAATAAGGGTTCTCCTAGCTTCTTAAAATAACATAGGTACTCGCACGGTCCAGTAGTTTAGGTCGTGACACTTTATTGCTAACATTTTGATTTACGCTAAGAGTGTAGAGGATCATGACAATCATCTCTGAATCGTCCTTCAGAATCTTAAGGATTATGAGTTGTACACCAAATTCTCTAAGTGTGAGTTCTGGCTTAGTGCTATAGCTTTTCTGGGGAATATTGTTTCTAGCAAAGGAATTAAGGTTAATCCCCAAAAGGTTGAGGCAGAAGTAAATGGCCCAGACCCACGACTCCAACCAACATCCAAAGTTTTTTAGGTTTGGCAGGGTATTATAGGAGATTTGTAGAGGGTTTCTCATCCATAGCTACCCACTAACCAGATTGACTCAGAAAAAGGTAAAATTCTTATGGTTGAACTCTTGTGAGAATAGTTTTGATAGATTGAAGGACAAGTTGACTACTGCAATTGTTTTGACCATTCCTGAGGGAACGGGGGGTTTTATGGTATACTGTGATGTATCCTGAGTGGGACTTGGGTGTGTACTGATGCAGCATGATAAGGTGGTAGCCTATGCATCCAGACAATTGAAGGTCCATTAGAAAAACTATCCCACTCATGATTTAGAGTTGGCGGCTGTGTTTTTTGCACTCAAAATTTGGCGTCATTATTTCTATGAGGTGCACGTTGACAATTGAAAAAAGATGTTGCTAACTTTGTGGCTAAGTGTTTGAATTGCCAACAAGTTAAAGTGGAGTATTGGAGGACTGATGGCATTCCCAGGACATAGCTTTGCCCTTATGAAAGGGGAAAATAATCAACATAGACTTTATTATTGGACTTCCACGATCCCAAAATCAATACGACTCTATTTGGGTAATTATAGACAAGATGACCAAGTCTGTTAACTTTTTACCAGTGAGGACAAATTATTTGGGGGATGATTATGCAAAGCTTTACATTTATGAAATAGTTCGTTTGAATGGGGCTCCAGTATCTATTATATTCGATTGAGGTACGTAGTTCTCTTCTCAATTTTGGCGGTCCTTTTAAAGAGATTTGGGTACCCAAGAACTTAGAACTGCTTTCCACCCTCAGATGGATGGGTGATTGACTTTAGAAGATATGTTAAGGGCTTGCGTGATTGACTTTAATGGTAGTTGAGTGGATCACTTTTCGTCGATAGAGTTCACCTATGACAATAGCTACCACTCTACCATCCAGATGGCTCCTTTTGAGGATCCTTATAGGAGAAGGTATAGGTCTCCAATTGGTTGGTATGAGGTGGGTGAAACCCATTTTTTTGGATCTGACCTTGTTCATTAGGAAATGGATAAAGTGAAAGTCATTAGAGGGAGACTTAATACCGACCAAAGTCGTCAGAAGTCCTACAACAATGTTAGAAGAAGGGAATTGGAATTTGAGGTTGATGATTGGGTGTTTCTAAAGATATCCCCTATGAAGGGAGCCATGAGATTCGGGAAGAAAGAAAAGCTCAGTCCTCGTTACATAGATCTCTATCAGATTACGAAGAGGATTGGTTGAGTTACGTATAAGTTAGATTTTCCCATAAGTTTAGTTCTGTTTATCTTGTATTTCATGTATCAATGCTTAAGAAGTGTATTAGAGACCATTCGCTTGTGTTTCCCTTTGAGGAGGTTGGGCTGAAGGATTCTTTATCATATGAAGAAGAGCCCATGGCTATACTAGATCGGCAATAGAAATTGAGAAGTAAAGATATAGCTTTAGGTAAAGTGTTGTAGAAGAATCATTAAGTTAAGGAAGCTACTTAGGAAGTCGCAGAATGATATGCGTGCAAGAGAACCATCACTCTTTAAATCCACGGATGATGTTATGGAAGGTGTTAGCCTTAATTTGCTCCTTTTATTTCTTGTAAATCTTTAAATCATGCTTAAGGTGTTCAAACCATTATTCGGGGATGAATGACCCTAAGGGGGGATAATGTAACACCCTGTATGTTGTAACGCTCAAACAATGCATAAAAATGACCCTTAGGACCCCCTATATTGATGGTAAACCATGTCTAGTTGTTGTGGTTACGTTAGTGGTACTTTTAGGTATAAAAATGGACTGGCATCGTAAAGGGGACCCTTCGCAAAGGCCTCACGCCACAAAGAAATCGTGAAGGGACATTGGATAGGGTCTGCATTTGTCCTATCCAATATAATGACTTAGACAGTCAGATATCGTTCCTACGAGGATCAATAAACTAGAAATTTTTTCAATCTTTAGTTTAAGACAATTGGGTTTTAAGTGCTTGAGGGTATCAAGATGATTTTGATTTGGTAAATAAAATGTAAATTACTAAACAAGAAATAATTATGACGACTAGAGCAAAGCAAGGAACAGTTGTAATCAATAATGAGGATGATTCCAGGGTTGAGGTATTTCGAATAATCATACAATTCTCTAATCTCTTCACAGTCTAATTGATTATTGGGTTGATGATTCACAAGGTTTATGCAACGATCTTGGTCTCCCGACCTTAAATCTTTTATCCATTAAATGTTCCAGCTACAACTCTGCAGAGATAGACTAATTCTTCTAGATTCATGAAGTTATCTTCTTGCAAGTGAACCAAGCAAGGCTTCTAGGTATATCCCTATCCAAGATGCTAATTCAAATCCCTTATTTCATAAAAGAATAAGAACCTTGCTCCCTAATTTCTTCGTTCTATCCTATGATTCCCCTCCCGGATTCACATAAGAATATAAATTTATTCTAATGGTGGCCAATCATTAAAATAGTAAGTTCAAGAAATTAAGAACAACCTAGATGATAATCCAAAAAGAAACTATGAGTAAAAATATTGAAGAGTAATCATGTTCTTAGCCTCAACCCCAGAAATAGGGTGTTTAGCTACTCATGTTTGAATTCATCATCCAAAATAAGTAATAAATCATACCCTAAACAAGTCTTGAAGTAAAGAAATTTAAAAGAATGTTTAAGAACCCTAAAAGAGAGAATTTTCTGCTTTTTCGCCGCTGCTATGCTTGACAAAAGTTCCCTAAAATTATCTTGGATTTTTCCTTTTATAACTGGGACAAAACACTTAAAATATTCTCAATTTTTCTACCCGGCGCATCGCGCCATGCCTTTAATTGCTATTTTTCATTAAAATCTGGGCAATCACGGAGCTCAAGTATTCCTTGACAATTATAAAATGCACCCTCACCGAGACGCGCCACTATCGCGATGAGCAACTGGATTGGGACAATTGTGAAATATTCATCCTCCGTGATGCACTAAACTTTCAGGTAGAAAAATCTGATAAGTGGAAATGCTCCACAACACGGTGGTTTCGCGAACCTTCACTGGAATTTGACCATTGCTATTTTGTTGGTTAGCGCGACGTGGAGTGTCTTCAAATGAGGATTCCTACTTTCCAACTTCCATTTTTTAGCTTTATTTCACCCCCTTGCCTTCCTTCAATCCTTCCATATCCTCATTATATCCAAATGCACACAATTCTTCATGATTTTTAACCTGAAAGTACTAATCATATCCATTAGACACGAAACGGAATAAAATCTATATTATACTTAAGAATTAATACAAAAGTTCCTGAACTAAGTCTAAATCTGGATGCATATTGGTGCTTTAAGCATATAAATATGCCCAA
>NC_061115.1:18705170-18714389 GCF_002878395.1 Capsicum annuum
ACTTTAAACTAAAGTAAAATGCGATAAATGCCAAAGAGGGCAAATTGAAATCCACAAAGTTACTAACTATTACAGACTAGTGTTCCTAATAGCTAGTACATGCAAAATCAACTAAACAAAAAATAAAATTGTTCAACCATAATAAAAGAAAGAAAATTGGAGCAGAATACAAACCCACCACCTCACACTTAAATAAAGTACTGTCCCAGTCTTCCAAATAAGCCTATGGTAGGGTGGTAGTATACTCCCTGATTAGTCAAATAGGACTGTGGCAGTCATATCCTCAGGAGTCCCATCCATATCATCACTATCATCATCAGCTCCCTCATCATCAGATTGGTCCTCTTCATCTGACTTCATGTCTGAATCCCTGTATCTGTGCTCTTCATCAGTTGGTACATCATCATCAACTGACTCAACAAAATCTGGGCCAATCCTCAACATAGTCCACAAGGTTACTAACTATTACAGACCAGTGTTTCGAATAGCTAGTACATGCAAAATCAACTAAATAGAAAATAAAATTGTTTAACCATAATAAAAGAACGAAAATTAGAGCAGAATACAAACCCACCACCCTACACTTAAATAAAGCACTGTCCCAGTGCTTCCAAATAATCCTATGGTAGGGTGGCAGTATACTTCTTTATCAATCAAATGGGACTATGGCAGTCATATCCTCAGGAGTCCCATTTATATCATCACTATCATCATCAGCTTCATTATTATCAGATTGGTCCTCTTCGTCCGACTTCATGTCTGAATCCCTGTATCTGTGCTCTTCATCAGTTGGTACATCATCATCAACTGACTTAACAAAATCCAGGCCAATCATCAACATAGTCCTAGAATGGTGGCTGAGTGGATAGTCAAGCTCTACAACATGGAGCGACTTTGGTGTAGTTGGTATGCCTCCCGTCTTTGAAATCATCATCATAAGACCATATAGCCTACCCAGAACCTTATCAGTCCTCGTCTGTCTCTCCAGCATGGTCGAAATTAGGCCAGATGCCCCAGATGTGCTTCTTGAAGTCGTTACATCCACAGGGCGAGTGATAATCTCGAGCTCATAATCTAGCTCTTCTTCATCCACCTGGCCCCTTCGCAAAAATCTAGTAACAAAACCTCCAAACCCAAAACTGCATCTCACCTGGGTACGCGCCATCTTTATCATAAAAAAAAACAAATTACCCACATTTATCTCCACATTAGAACACATTAGGGTATAGATTAAACATACCCTATCCCGAGTAACCTCCGTCATATGCTTGCCTTGAATCAAGGATGAATAAACAATACGACCCCATATCCTTGCTTCCTTGTTCATCTGAGTATAAGGGAATAAAGAGTGCAAACTTGTCACACGATGCCTAGTCCAACTAGATGAGGATCGTTGACCACATAACAAATGCCTGATATGCTTATACGGAGGAAAAACAACAAACTGCCTCAAGAAATTTGGGTTTGTTTCTGGTATACCCAACAAATCATTAATATCAGCAGCAGTGAATCGAACCACCTTCCCGCAAACCTTCAATAAATGTTCAGGATGACTAGGGTCCCAATTGACATAAAACTCTCTAACTAAGTACAAATTGCACTCAGTCGGCCGATAGAAGATGAAATTCATATTGACTTCCTCGATTCTCTATACCATGGATGAACATTATCTCATGAGGCAAGCGCGATCAATATATACCTCCAAGATATACTTGGAATCTGCATGTTTGGTATACCACTACTTCCCATCCTTGCGTACAACTTTGAATCCAAATTTTTGAACTTTCCCCCGCTGAAGTGGTGGGACCCTAGGCACCCTAGTCAGTTGACCCTCAGATGGTCTGCTCCTCTTCTTAGCAGGGGCCAAAGGTTCTGTCTTTGCCTTTGCTTTGCTTGGTTGTGGTTCCACTATTCACATATTATTTTTCAAACCTGATTGCTTTCCTCAATTGTGGTAATCTCCTCATTTTCACTTTAAAATTCCCTGCAATCTCAAATAAAAATAGCAAATATTGTAAGTAAAAGTGGGTTGCCTCCCACTCAGCACCTTACATTTGGTCATGGCACGACTCATCTTTTTATATTTTTCCTTTTTGTTTTGATTTTAAAAGCTAAAATTTAAACTACCTACAATATATATGTGGGTTTCTTCCCACATAGCACGTTATTTTACATCGTTGCATGACTCAGTTCATTATCACTCATCAACAAAAGCGATAGATTCCTTGTGGTTATTCGGATGATCCTTCCAATAATGCTTTTCACGCTGTCCATTTATAAGGAACTTCTCCTTCTTCTCTTTATTCCATAACTCCATATATCCATAGGGGGTCATACGCACCGCCTCAAAAGGTTCGGACCATTTCGATCAAAATTTACCCAAAAACAACTTAAGCCATGAATTAACCAACAACACAAGTTGTTCGGGTTTAAATTTCCTAATTTATTGGTATTCTCCTTGTAAATGTTGGAATTTTCATAGGCATGGAGTCTAAACTCATCAAGCTCATTAAGTTGCAATAACCTTCTTTCCCCTGCGGCAGTCATCTCAAAGTTCAGCTTCTTCACCACCCAATATGCTTGGTGTTCCAACTCTACAGGAATATGACATGCCTTACCATAGACCAAGAGATATGGAGATGTCCTAACAGGCATCTTGAACGCTGTTCGATATGCCCACAGTGCATCGTCTAGCTTTTCCGCCCAATCTTTTCTCTGCCCATTCACGATCTTCTAAAGTATTTGAGTAATCTCCCGATTGGATACCTCTACTTGTTCACTCGTTTGAGGATGGTATGGAGTGGCAAACTTGTGCCTAACACCATACTTAGCAAGAATATTCTTGAACCAGGTGTTGATAAAGTGCGTACCTCCATCACTAATAATTTCTCTTGGCGTACCAAATCTAGAAAATATGTTCTTTTTCACAAACTTCATCACCACTCTTGCATCATTAGTCAAACTCGCCATAGCTTTCACCCATTTAGAGACATAATCAACGGCTACAATAATGTACAGATTACCTTTAAAAGGTGGGAATGGGCCCATGAAATCGATCCCTCAAACATCAAAGACTTCTACTTCTAAAATATCGTTGAGGGGTATCTCATGATGCCTAGATATAGTACCCAACCTTTGACATTGATCACAAGTCTTTACAAAAGCCACTGCATCTCTAAATAGAGTCGGCCAAAAAAAACCTGATTATAACACTTTTCTTGCAGTCCTCTCACCCCTATTATGTCCACCATATGGAGATGAGCGGCAATCTTGTAACATCTTTGAAAATTCAGCCTCTGGGATACACCTACGAATCACTCCATCTGTACCCTACTTGAAAAGGTACGGTTCATCCCAAATATAAGAACGAGAATCATAGATTAATTTCTTCCTTTGTTGTGTGGTGGTTTCAGGAGGGTACACCTCACAAGATATCAAGTTCACAATGTCAGCATACCATGGGAACTCAACTGTATCTAATGACAACAACTTCTCATCAAGAAACTCTTCCTTGATACTCAGAAAATCATCCACAATATGGTCTCAATTTTCTAGCCGTGACAAGTGATCAGCAACTTAATTTTCATCTCCCTTTCTATCACACACCTCAAGATCAAATTCTTGAAGTAACAGAATGCACCTAATTAGTCGTGGCTTCACATCTTTTTTGTTCACAAGATACTTAATGGAAGCATGGTCTGTATGAACAATGACCTTGGTACCAACTAAGTAAGATCAAAACTTGTCGAATGCATACACCATGGCCAACATCTCTTTCTCTGTAACTGTGTAGTTAACTTGAGCATCATTCAGCACCTTGCTAGCATAGTAGATCGATCAAATATCTTCTTTTTTATTTGACCTAACACTTCTCCCACCACAATGTCACTAGCATCACACATTAGCTCAAAAGGTAACTCCCAATCTGGTGCAATCAAAATAGGTGCTTCCATCAATTTCTTCTTAAAATTTTTAAAAGCTTCATGGCAATCAACCCCGAACACGAACTTGGCTTCTTTCTCTAACAATTTGCACATGGGACTTGCAATCTTTGAGAAATCTTAAATGAATCATCTATAGAACACAACATGTCCCAAAAAACTCCGTATATCTTTGACTGTAACTGGATGAGGCAACTTTCCAATCACTTCAACCTTTGCTTTGTCCACTTCTATCCCTTTGCATGACACTTTATGGACTAAAAAAATTCTTTCTTTAACCATAAAATGGCACTTTTCCCAATTCAACACCAAGTTTGTTTCTTCGTATCGAGCTAAAACTTTGTCGAGATTTTGCAAACACTTTTCAAATGAATTACCATACACAGAGAAATCATTCGATAAATACCTCCACAAATTCTTCCACCATATCTAAAAATATTGCCATCATACATCTTTGAAATATAGCAGTGCATTGCATAAGCCAAAGGACATGTGTCTGAACGCATATGTACCGTATGGACAAGTGAACGTGGTTTTCTCTTGGTTTTCCGGTACTATGCTTATTTGATTGTAGCCAGAGTATCCATCCAGAAAACAATAATACTCTTGCCCCGCCAATCTATTCAGCATTTGGTCAATGAAGGGAATTGGATAGTGATCTTTACGAGTTACTTCATTCAACATTCGATAATCTATACATATTCTCCACCCGGCACTATACGTGTGGGAACTAACTCATTATCATCATTGGTCACTACTGTCATTCCTCTTTTCTTTGGTATACAGTGCACCGAACTCACTCATTTGCTATTAAAAATTGGGTAAACATTACCACTATCTAATCACTTGATCACTTCTTTTCTGAACACCTCCTTCATCACAGGATTTAACCTTCATTGTTGCTGCACTCTAGGTCTGTACACCTCTTTCATGTAAATATTATGCATGCAAAATGCTAGATTGATTCCTAAACTGTCAGACATGTGCCAACCAATCGCCTTCCTTCTTCTTTTGAGAATCGCTACAACTTTCTTTGTCTGTACATTTGATAATCCTGTAGACAAAATTACAGGAAAGGTATCTTGATTACCAAAAAAAACATATTGTAAATGAGGAGGCAGAACCTTAATTTCCAAGTTATGAGCTTCTTCGACTAAAGACCTGGGTGGTGGACCAATTGGTCTATTCAAAGGCTCGATCAACACTTTATTTGTCTCAATTATGGCCAAATTCATAACTTGGACCAATTTTAATATTTTCACATCTCCATAAAAATCATAATCCATCAAAGCTCACTTTAATGGATCATTAAACAAAAGAAACTGCCAATCTAAAGAAAGATCAATAACTGATATCGAAGATAACTCCTTATATATGGTTGGCAATTTCAATGCTCTGTACACATCAAAAACCTCTACTTTATCATACGCTCACATTGTCATTTTGCCAGCTGCCACATCAATAAGTGACTGTCCTGTTGCTAAAAAGGGTCATTCCAAAATAAATAGAACAACTAAATTAGCCTCAAAGTCAAGAATCACAAAATCCGCAGAAAGATTAAAGATGCCACTTGCACCAACACATCTTCAATAATACCATTTGGTCTAGCAAGTGACCTATCTGCCAACTTTAACACAATAATCGTCAGTTTGGGACTCCCAAGATCTATCTTCCATTACCTTGACGTGGACATGAGATTTATTCTACCTCCGAAGTCACACAATCCACATGCACAAATAGTTTGACCAAGGGTAATCTGCAAGTTGTAACTACCCGGATCCTTCAACTTCGTGAGCAATTTATTTTAAATTTTAGACGTGCACTCTTGAGTAAGTGAAACTGTAGCATACTCAGTCAACCAGTTCTTATTAGCAATAATATCCTTCAAGTATTTAGCATATTTCAGCACACTCTACAGAATGTCAACAAGAGGAAGGTTTACTTGGACTTATTTCAGAAGATCTAAAAACTTCTTAAAACTGGCTTTCTCTTGATCCTTTCTTGCCTTTTGAGGAAAGGGTAAGGGGATAATCTTCTTCTCCACATGAATATCTTCACATGCCTTTTTTTCCTTGACTTTCACTTCTGCATTCTCTTACAAACTATCATCAGTGACTACGGGATTATCCTATTCCTGAACCATCTCCTTAATTTGCAACCCACTCTTTGTTGTAACCATATTCACCTATTTAGGATTAGCCTCAGTGTCGCTAGGCAATGCTCTTTGTGGCCTTGTATTCTACAATCCTACAATTTGACCCAACTGCAACTCCAGATTTCTTGTAAGCATTTGTTGACTTTTCAACTCAAATGCAAACTGTGCCTGATTATTCTGAACTGATTGTGGATTTGGTTGCAAGGTCTCTTATACTGATTTGTATTCTGTGCCTAATTTCCACCCCATGAGAAATTATGGTGGTTTCTCTAATTCGGATTATACATACTGCCAAAATTCTTTTAACGCTGACAATTTGCATTCCCCATATAGTTGACTGAATC
Organism: Capsicum annuum; assembly: GCF_002878395.1. Classification (NCBI taxonomy): domain Eukaryota; kingdom Viridiplantae; phylum Streptophyta; class Magnoliopsida; order Solanales; family Solanaceae; genus Capsicum; species Capsicum annuum. Next base: position 18,711,611 of record NC_061115.1, read on the forward strand.
TAGATTAACAAAATGAACATACCTATTGAACAATATTTGTTCTGGCTGCTGGTTGTGTTGCACCAAACTTTAAGTTGTTGAGCTTAGTAGTCATATGGTTCTGCATTACTGCAATCTGTGCTTGTAATGCAGTAAACTGAGCAACCTCCAAAACCCCTACAACCTTCTTGGGAGCATTTCTTGAGTCTGCATGCCAATCAGGATTCCCTTATACAATTCTATTCAGCAAGGTATATAGTTCTTTATATGTTTTCTCCAAAGCTTGATCCCCTGCTGCTGAATCTAAGAGAATCTTTATATTAGACTCAAGACCTTCTATAAATGTATGCACCAAAACCTCATTCAATTGATAGTGATGAGGATAATTTCTGAGCATGCCCTTGAATCTCTCCCAAGCTTGGTAGAGATTTTCTCCATCTTTCTATCTGAAACTCATATCTCACTCCTCAATCGTGCAGTCTTCTGGGATGGAAAAAATTGAATGAGGAACCTCCGAGCACAATCTTCCCATGAAGTGATAGAGTGATGTGGTTCAGCATGTAACCATCTCTTTGTTTCCCCCATTAGAGAAAAGTGGAAGAGTGTCAATCTGATATAATCATCATTCACATCTTCAGGAATATATGTATCTCTTATTTCCAGGAATATCTGTAAGTGATGCTGAAGATTCTCGTGTGAAATTCCGTGAAATTCCCTCGCAGATTTCACCAATTGCACTATATTTTGTTTTAATTCCCACCTACCTCCGTGTTCAGGCTTTCGAATGCTGTTAGTCATATGGTTCGTAAGTGGGATTGCCACCTCACGAACAGGTTTTATGGCTGGTTGAACAGGAACAACTGGAATAGCAGGAGTTGGAACATTTTCCACATTTGGATCAGCAATAATTTGATCTCATATTTAAGCCATCAGTCCTTGTTGAATGTAGTATTGATCTCTTTGCCTCTGATGAAAAATTACTTTTGGTTCTGCAAAGGGCTCTACTAACTCTTTATCCCTAGCCAGTCCAATGTTCAGCTAAACCTGCAAAAATTCAGCCGCTAAGATCAAACTGTTAACACTTAAACTTATTATCTTAAACCAAAAATTAAGCAAATTACTAATTCTATTTGATCCCCGGCAACAACGCCAAAAACTTATTGCGTCTTTACACACACGCAAGTGTACGCGATCGTGCAACTAATATAATGACTTAGATAGTCAGATATAGATCCCACAAGGATAAATAAACTAGAAATTTATTCAATCTTTAGTTTAAGATAGTTGGGTTTTATGTGCTTGAAGGTATCAAGATAATTTTGATTTTGTAAATAAAATATAAATTACTTAATAAGAAATAATTAGTAACGACTAGAGCAAAGAAAGCAACGGTTGTAATCAATAATGAGGATGATTCTGCGGTTGAGGTATTTCAAACAATCATACAATTCTCTATTCTCTTCACAGTCTAATTGATTATCGGGTTGATGATTCGCAAGGTTTATGCAATGATCTTGGTCTCCCGACCTCAAATCTTTTATCTATTGAATGTTGTAGATACATCTCCCGCAGAGATACAACAATTCTTCTAGATTCATGAAGTTGCCTTCTTACAAGTGAATCAAGCAAGGCTTCTAGGTATATCCCTATCCTAGATGCTAATTCAAATCCCTTATTTCATAAAAGAATAAGAACCTTGCTCGCTAATTTCTTCGTTCTGTCCTATGATTCTCCTCCCGGATTCACATAAGAATATAAATTTATTCTAATGGTAGCCAATCATTAAAATAGTAAGCTCAAGAAATTAAGAACAACCCAGATGATAATCCAAAAAGAAACTATGAGTAATAATATTAAAGAGTAATCATGTTCTTAGCCTCAACCCTAGAAATAGGGTGTTTAGCTACTCATATTTGAATTCATCATCCAGAATAAGTAATAAATCATACCCTAAACAAGTCTTGAAGTACAGAAATTTAAAAGAATATTTAAGAACCCTAAAAGAGAGAAATTTTTGCTTTTCCGCCGCTACTATGCTTGACAAAAGTCCCCTAAAATTATCTTGAATTTTTCCTTTTGTAGCTAGGATAAAACACTTAAAATATTCCCAATTTTTATACCCGGCGCGTTGCGCCATGCCTTCAATTGCTATTTTTTATTAAAATCTGGGCAATCGCGGAGCTCAAGTATTCCTTGACAATTATAAAATGCACCCTCACCGTGACGTGCCACAATCGTGATGAGCCACTGGATTGGGACAATTGTGAAATATTCATCCTCCACGATGCACTAAACTTTCAAGTAGAAATATCTGATAAGTGGAAATGCTCCACGACGTGGTGGTTTCGCGGACCTTCACTGGAATTTGACCATTGCTATTTTGTTGGTCAGCGCGACGTGGAGTGTCTTCAAAGAGGATTTCTATTTTCCAGCTTCCATTTTTTAACTTTATTTCACCCCCTTGCATTCCTTCAATCCTTCCATATCCTCATTGTATCCAAATGCGCACAATTCTTAATGATTTTTAACCTGAAAGTACTAATCATATCCATTAGACACGAAACGGAATAAAATCTATATTATACTTAAGAATTAATACAAAAATTCTTGAATTAAGTCTAAATCTGGGTGCATATTGGTGCTTTGAGCATATAAATATGCCCATGATCAGCATGGTGTTGGTATTGTGTTCATCTTGACCCGAGTCGTTGATCGATTTCTCTAAGTTAGAATGAGTTCTCATTAACTTAATGTTAAGATTAATAGTACCTAAATTGATTTAGGTGGAACTAGGGATGAA
>NC_061115.1:18717389-18768461 GCF_002878395.1 Capsicum annuum
AAGATAGTTAAGCATGATGTCTAAGTGAAAAGTAAGTGTTTATTGATCAAAAGTAATTGGCAAACCGTTAAAAATAATGTTGTAAAGTTGTTCAAATAAAATATGTTAAAATAAAGTAAATATGTTGAAGTGTGATGCTTATTAATTTTGTGTAAAACATGTTATAAATTTATGGCAGTGTAAGAAATTACAAACACATGTGGAAAATTACTACAAACATTCTTAATACTGAAAAGTCCAATAACATGCTGAAATGCATTTTTTATAACGCTGAAAGGTGAATTAACATGCCGGAGTTTAATATTTATATTCTGAAAAACAACTTTAACATGCTGAAATTTAATTATTTTGTGCTAAAAAATAGTTTTAACATGCTGAAAAATGACTTTGACTGTTGGAAATTAACATTAATATGCTGAAAAAGTAATTGTATTGCTGAAAATTATTAAAACAGACAAACACTTTATTTTAACTTGTAAAAGAACAATTTTATGTTACCAAATGGATTGCTTTTGAGAAAATATAAAAACCAAGTAAGAATAACTTAATGACAAAGTCGAAATCAAGTAAAACACGTCGTAAAATACGTCACAATTAAATTAAACCATAAGTTAATTGATTATCATTTAAGACATGCTTTCTATGTAACCACACAAGTTTATTGTTAGTCCTAGATTATTCTTTTGCCTAGGTGATTCACGTAGCACATAAAACTCCGTCCCCATGCAGTCCCATAAATATTATTATTACATCGACGTCATTTATACATATTACATACCAGTAAAAAGAAGAATCAACTAAACTAAAAGGGAAAAATAGAATCCCTCTCAAATCCTCGAGCAACTCTTCAATTACCCCAAACTTGTTAAACATCCTGGCATAGCATGGCAAGCACAAAGAAACTAACAAAAATATCAAGATATGATTATGAACAAAAATTGACACAACAATAATACAACACACAAAAGTCCAAGTAATTCCTAGAGACATGTTTTCTAGCATCATCATATAAGGTATTAAAATTACGTCGTTAGAAAACTTACTGGTTGAAGATAGCAAACAATAATAGGAAAATCAAATCATACCGAATGTTAGACACGAATTGCCACAGATATATTGAGACCAAAACTTCGAAGGTAGAAATGCAACTCAGAATAAGAAAATTAAGTAACTTTGTCCCGTGTGAAAATATGGTATGTCAAGAGTATAGGGAACGTAAGTTTAAAAGAAGAGAGGGAATATCAATGTCTGTCTTTTGTATATGAGAGATTAGAGACTATTCGAAGTTAATGAAGAGTAAGATTGGACGATTAGAGATGTTTTAGAATGAGAAGGAGACTCATTTTATATAGACTAGGGAATGTAAAATCCTACCAAAAATAAAAATAGCAGCATAATATTTTTTACCAATCAATCAAAAGAGAATTTTTCTTAAATCAATGATTGAATCAACCAGCCCAAGGAATCAAAGGAAAAACAGATATTTGAAAGAATCAATCAACAATATTATATGCCTTAATTAAGTAGACTAAATCAATTAGAAGCACATTTCTCATAAATAGGTAAGTAATAAATTAAGAAATACAAGTATGCATCCACTTTACTGTTTACTGTGTATAATATATGAAGCAATTAATCATGTAGGAAAAAAATTATATTATTGTAATAACGTACGAAATCAATTTCAAATTGTTAAGAAGATTCTATACATATCCTGCTAATGTAAATCAACCAAATTCAACTAATTGAGCATGGAGAACTGCCATAAAATTCATGGTACTGCACACATAAATCAAATATAAAAATCAAGAGCATATAAAAAACCACAATTCTATCGTAACAATAAACTCAAGCCATCAACATAACAAAGAATCAATGTTAAAGGAAGAAGCTAAAATTGGGGTTTTGAATATATGATGATCTAAGCACCCAAATCACAAAAAATAACATCAAGAACATCAACCCAAGCTCAATCAATTTCAAATTATAGAAGTAATGTAATATTAATAATAACAAAAAATAAACAGGATAAAAGCTGTAATGATTTCTAAATCAACCCATTTTCAAATAGGTTATTAATCGGTACCTCGGAGGTCATCACAGAAGGAATTCACCGCTAAAAGGGGAGGGGACTGCACTGGTGATTGCAGTGCCTCACCGATCATTAGTTTAAGTGAGGCCAATATGGAAAGATCATGATTGCATGGTTGAGCAACGACGGTAGGAGAAGAGGGGGACGATGCGGGTAATATTGGCGTTCATGGCAAAATTTGTTGGTGGAGATGTAGAAGCATCGGTGGATACTGGACGGCGTGCTCATGGCTGGTAGAGGCGCGAAGTTGATGGGGTTTCACCGACTATGGCAACGTTGGAGGGAGTAGAGAAAGAGAGAGGCAGCACCGATTATTTCAGCAGATGGATGGACTGACCGTGACTGGTGGCTCGCCGAATGGAATCACGGCTGGAGGAAGAGAATGTAGGGAAGTAGTAGTCAGCAACAATAGTGAGATTGACCAGTGTATTTTGCCAATGAGGCAGCGACAGCTTTGGCCAATTGAGAGAGAAAAAGCCAAGAGAGAAGAGAGAGGGGGCAGCTGTTTTGTGAGAGAGTGAGGATTATGATTGGTTTTGGTGTATAAATGGAAAGAAGTGGAGATTGATCTCAGCTGTTAGATCAATTTTGATCAACGGCTGGGATTTAAGATTATGTGGAATTAAAAATGTGGCTAGAATTGTAATAAATTGATTAACTTAGGCCAAAGTTATTATAGATAGAATAAATAAAGGCTGGAATTTAAACTCAAGAAAGAAAAATTGGATAAAAGTGGCAACTAGTTTAATAAATTTATAAACTAAGATGTCCTTATTAAAATAAATTAATGTTACATAAAATTACTATAAAAATTATCGATAATAATAATGATAGACGATATATTTATAAAATGTGAGTGTGCATATTTACAAAAAAATAATTTAATAAATATTAATGTCATATTTGAATTACTAAATGGTTAAAATAATATTAAAAAGTAATAAAATAATTTGTGCATTTTTTAAATCATGAGCGTGTCTTGTCGAATATTATTTGATAGCAAAAATAATGTGTGAAACATATTATTATTAAAAGTTAAATAATTTTGATCAAATAGCAGTCTAAGAAGGCATCGAATGGTCAAAATTGGGTATCAACAGCTGCCCCTTTATTGCTTGGGAATGATAAATGAATTGTCAAGCAACTAAAGTTGACATAGTAGTCAATTTTGTCCAACCGAGGAAGATTCGTTGGAGTTGAAGCAACAAGAGGTGGTTTAAAAAATAGTGTGGCCGAGACTTTGGTTTGAAGTCGCCTATATATCTCTGATTTTATGAGAATCGGGATGTTTGTAGTTCTAGATTTAGGAATAAACAATATTCCTAAAGAATGATAAAGGTAGGGGCATTATCAATGATATCGTGAGTTGATGAGATTGAAGTGAATTTGATTTAGGAACAATGACATGAAGAGGGGCATGAAATTGAAATATTGGTGAGTTTTGAATTGAGTTTGCATGAAGGATGGATAAATGAGGTGATCTTTTGAAAATAGGAACGAAAATTATTTTTGTTTGTTACTCCTCCATCTCTTACGTACTTTACAGTATACTTGATAACCAGAGTTAAAGCATGTAAATGATAAGCATTTAATAAACATAAAGTTAATGTAAGAAGTAAAGAAAGCATATCTATTGTATTTGTTGGATCAATTATTAAGTTGTTTGATATGGTGTTAGATCAGCTGTTGGGCTTCTCGATGTGACGTTGGATTGGCTGTTAGGCTTCTTGATATAATGTTGGATCGGCTGTTGGACCTCTTGATGTAGCATTGGATCAGCTATTTGGCTTCTTGATATGACGTTAGATCGGCTGTTAGGCTTCTCGATGTGACATTGGATTGGCTGTACGGTCTATCATGATAGGGTGCTTCCTATCATTTATACCTGTTAGTCCTGCTACTTTTAGCTCAACTAGATAGCATGGTTAGCATGGATATATATATGTATGTATAGAGGATTGAACAATGTAGTGAAAACAACCATAACAATAATGATAAGAGAGATAAAAAAAAGTGCATTTGTCATGAGAGAGTAATGTTTTGTTTATATAAATTTGAAGAGGTTGTGCTTAATCCACACCATATCTAGTAAGTCAGTAGCATTTAGTAACGCCAAGGTAATTGTGCTTAGTCTGTTCAGTATTAAAAAATAGTATTCATCTTTGAGTAAACCGATCGACTTCAAGAGGACAATGCTTAACCTCAGATAATTTTTTGAGAGAGGGTAGAGCTTAACCCTTTCCAAGGACAATGCTTAGCCTTATTCAGTTCTCGAAAGTGGGTAGTGCTTAACCCACTTGACTTTCCAAGGACAATACTTAGTCTTAGAGAGTTTTTGATATAGTAGTGCTTAACCCCATCGAGTTTCCAAAACAATGCTCAGTTCGGATGACTTCTTGAGAGAAGGTAGTGCTTAACCCAACTAAATTTTAAGAACAATGCTTAGCCTTAGAAAGTTTTTGATAGAGTAGTTCTTAACTCTATCAAGTTTATGAAACAATGCTTAGTTCGGATGATTTCTCGAGAGAGGGTTGTGCTTAACCCAACTAACTTTCAAGGACAATGATTAGCCTTAGTTAGTTTCTCAAAAGAGGGTAGTGCTTAACCCACTTAACTTTCCAAGGACAGTGCTTAGACTTAGAGAGTTTTTTTATAGAGTAGTGCTTAAATTCATTGAGTCTATGAAACAATGCTTAATTTGGATAATTTCTCAAGAGTGGGTAGTGCTTAATCCAACTAACTTTCAAGGACAATGCTTAACCTTAGTCAGTTTCTCGAAAGAGGGTAGTGCTTAACCCACTTAAGTTTCAAAGGATAGTGCTTAGCCCTAGAGAGTTTTTGATAAAGTAGTTCTTAACTCCATCGAGTTTCCGAAATAATGCTTAGTTAGGATGATTTGTTTTAGAGGGTAGGGCTTAACCTAATTAACTTTTCAAGGTAAATGCTTAGCCTCAAGAAGTTTCTCTCGAGAGGGTAGTTCTTAACCCGCTTAGAATACAGAATGACAATATCTTTTGACGGTGTATAACGTACTCAAGATTTGTGCTCATCACTCTATTCCGACACTCAAAAAAAATTGTTGGTTTTAAAAAAAGGAAGGATTGATTTGTGTCTCTGCCAGCTCTTTTATTCAAGTTTATATCACTTTCTTGAGATGTAATCCTTGACAAAATTTGTGAGGATTCCACAAAAATTTCTGCCCCAGTTTCATAACCTCAATCTTGCTAGCTTTGAATCTGTTGAAATGCTTATTGATGAAATTTTTAAGGTTCTCTTAAAAATTTTGCCCCAGTTGCATGTCTTGTCCGTCTTAAAGTTGTAGAAATACTTCTCAATAGAATTTTTGAGATCCTTTAAAAAATTTTGCTTCAGTTGTATGCTCCAAGAAAAATATGAATATTTCATCATAATAAGACCGAACTCCATAGGAGCGCCTACATATCCCTCTTAAACAGGAATCAGGTCAAACGTAGTTCAAATTACATAAGAGAAATTCATATTGTTCCAAGCATGTGTAGAGATGAAAGTAACTTGAGTGAGAGTCTGGAATGAGGAAACAACGTGATATCCATTCATTAATGTCAGATAGATGCCAATCATTCTTAATCAACATCAAAATATGGCCCCATCACATTTATCACCTTGATATCAATCAGTTCTTGAATTTTTTCCTTTAAAGCACGACATTCTTTGGTGGTGTGGCCTGTCATCCCTGAATAATAAGTACAAACTTTGAAATAATCAATCCGTTTTGCACATGTATTCTTTATAATTGCAAAAATTGGGGTAATGTAGCCATCAACCCTAAATCTTTCGTAAATTTGGTCAATAGGCTCCACTAAAGGAGTGTACTATCTTGATTGATTTTTCTGAATCTTGGCTCGAGGTCGTACAATTGATTGGGTTGTAGATTCGTTGGTGGATTTTGATAAGCTAATTTTGTTGGGATGTATTTGGAGGAATTTGGAAGTTAGTAGGATTATAAGATAACATGGGGTAATTGTATGAAGGTGCTTGATATATGGGTGTGTGGTATTACAGTGGAGGAATTGGTGTTTGGTAAATCAGAGGGATTTTAGGATCTTGAGTAGTCAAGACAACATTTACATCCTTCGTATCATTGTTCTCATCAACTTGTGAAGTCTTAGTCTCTTGCAGTGCCTCCAAATTTATTATCATGCCATTTTGAATGCCTTCTTTAATTCTCTTGCCCAATTTAATGATGTTAATAAGCTTTCAATCGTCTATAAGAATCATCTTTTCATAATATTGTGGCTCTTGGGCACGAATGAAGAATTCCTTCATTTTATTTTCATCTAAAGGAGGGTGTACTTTAAAATCTTCACGTATCCATCTCATTCCATATTCTCAAAACAATTTTGTAGGTTTCTTTTTCAACTTCTGAATGTAGAACCACTCAGGCACTTCTTAACATTAAATCCGAATCTTTCTATGAAATCAGAGGCCATATCGGTCCATTTTGACCATTTTGTTGCATCTTATGTGACATAGGATGATAAAGCATCTCTAGTGAGGCTCCTCATGAATAATTTCATAAGAATCTGCTTGTTTTTACCTACTCCAACTAGCTTGTCACAGTATAGTTTCAAATGGACTTTCGGATCTCCAGTCCCATTATACAATTCAAATTTAGGAGGTTTGTATCCCTCCAGTAGTTCAACGTCAGGGTGCACGCGCAGGTCCTAATAACTTAGCCCTTTCAACCCCTTATTGCCTTCAAGTTGTTCCAATTTTTCAACCACGAATTGCATAAAGGCGGCATTTTTTGGAGATTTAGATGGTGGGTAAATGGGTCCGTTTTGACATAACTTGGATCTAAGGTATGGTTGTTTGGATCATGGAAATGAGGAATATTTATAGTAAATGTTGGCAGTTTATTGTGGACATATGATATTGTTTGCGAATTTAGTGGGGCTGGATATGTGTGGTATTGTGGTAGACAAGAATGTGGATATGAGTTATGTTTAGGAAGCGTGTATATATAATTTGAATTGTTTGGGGGTTTTGAAATAGGAAGTGACGGCAAGGGATGAATTGTGAAGGTGGTATTGGATTTAATAGCGGTGTTACGCTCAACTTGTGGTTCAAGAAGAGCATTCAAAGCAAGTAGATCAGACAAGTTACGGGCTTGTTGAAGGATTGTCTGTTCCATTTGTAAGATCATCTCATTATGCTCATTTCTAGTATCATTGTTATCACCCATTTTTCTGTCTTGGTGACTAAGCTTTAAGAGACGGAGACCGAGCCTTGATGGGCAAAAGAATGCATGAATCAATCTTTGGGCATGGGAGAATAAATAAATAAAATTAAAAAAAGAAAGAAAAATGAAAAAAGTCAAGTTAGTAAGGTGAATATGATTTATAGTTGAAAAATAAACATGTTAATTGCAAGAATAAAATGTTCTATAATGTACGGAGCCTTATGAAGTCTGAGGTAGGTCGAGGGTAACAAATATATGTGACTTATGATATTATAATCCAAACCTGATGCAATAGAAGTTTGGAATTAGAAATTCCTAACCTCATTTGCTCAATCTTCAGTTCGGATTACTTTATCACGATCACAAGAAACATAGCATGAATATTTGTTGTTGGTAGGGATAAGGCGAGAATAAGGAAATACATTTCAAATAGTGTTTCGCCTTGGGCGATAAGCAAAATGATGAAATTTTTTTGCATGTTTGTCATAACATAGATTTTCAAACGAATCGATGTTCGAAAAATAGCAATTTGAACAAAACAAGAGCGAGTATACCCAGTAAGAGAAGAAATAGCATGATAATATCAGTTATTTTGTCAAGGAGGACTTTAGGACGAATAGGTGGGTTAGGATTTAAGCTTTAGAAGTAAACTGATGCTATAAGACAAAAGATAAACGATAAACAAGACTTAGGTACTGTGCATACTTGGAGTTGATGGGGTGAACAAGTAAATAATGATAAGATATTAAAAGATGCATGTAGAATATTGAAGGCATTTTGTTTAGAAAAGAGGGAAGGATTGAAGATTTGAAAATTTTGATGTATTTTGTTTGAAATATTTGAGAATTTGAAAGATTGTAAAAAGTCATTGGAATAAAAGCTTCTTAGTCACACCCTTATCACATTATGGAAAGGTGAAGGACATAGAGAATATGATTTGATAGAAAAAATTGCTGGAATGATAAGGATTGTTTCACATTTTTAAATATTAGGACGTTTTGTAAAACAAATGGAAAAGAAAGACCGCATCCTTATAAAGGATTGCCTACGTATCTTATTGGAACAAGAATCAGGTTAGACGTAGTTCGAAAGTTATATAAGTTGAATAACAAGTGAGGATGTTGGAAGATTTTGAATGGGCCCTAAGGGTGTATTGTAGGGTCCTAACATGGTAGGAATTTTAAGAGTAAAGAGCACAGAATGACTAAGACAATAAGGAAACAACAAGATAGATAATACATACATAGAAATGCAATATTTAACCGATAATATGCGTCCTTGTGGGGTCGTGAACCCCTTTGAACTTTGAATGAGACTAACATTCCACGCATCAAGAATGCCACAACATCCTAAGTTGAATGGGATGCATTTTGCTTAATAAAAGAAATATGTAGCCAAGACCTAAAGGACAAGAGTGGGTTTACGACATGGTTCCCTCGAATGGACAACTCAAGAGTGGGAAAGCTTGTGACTGTTGATGTATCGCTGATCGACCGATCCACAAGGCATTTTTTGAAGGGTGTTTTAGAAAAGAATGTCAGTGTACCCAAGCAAATGTTCATAAAAAGAAAAATAAAAGAGGTTCCAAGTGGAAAAAAGTATGAGCAGAATAACTGTTATACAAAGCGGTAACACATAACACATAGCAACGTACAATAACATGATTTAGCAATATAAAAAATAAACGCTAAAACATATAACCAATAAAAGAAAAAGTAGACATGGAGGAATATGAATAACACAAAAAAGGAGAAAAGAGAAGAGACTAACATGTATAAATTAATCACCAAAAAGTAGACATAGAAAAATATGAATAACACACAAAAGGGGAAAGAAAAAGGGACTAACATGTATAGATTAATCATGAGATAGACAATAAAAAGGGAAAAGGGGTAAAGTAATTATTGAACAATAAGACAAAGAAAGTAGTAGAATCCCGTATAGAACACAAATTCGTGATGGTTAGAACCTAATTTCTCCAGCGAAGTCGCCATTCTATCGCGCCCTATGTTCATCGTGAAAAGCAGGATTCGACGTGACCACTCTTTTGGAGATTATTTGAGGAAGATTGTGAAGAATCCCCACCTAACAAATTAGGGTGCGTTAGGGCGCCGGTCTAGACTATTACGAACCTATTTTTTGTTGCTTGTTTTAGTTCACCAGAGATCAGGTAAGGGTTCAAATTACCTCAAAATAAAGGTGTTAGCCACCTTTCGAGGTCCACAAAGGTGGTTCCCGACCGAATTCGTATTTTACTTGGAGATTCTACGTGATCAAATTAAGGTCTCATATTTTATTAACTTAAATGTTAACTAAGTGATAAAGTAATAAATAAACAACACATGTTATTTTATTATTTCTAATTATTAATTATGTAAGTGGTAAAAGTCAGTAAAAAATATAAATAAGACAAACGAGGAGAGAGAAGTGAAATAAATTATAACAAAGGGGACTACTTATGTAACTAACTAACCCAAATAAATAAACATGTAAAGTAAATGTAAGGGAAAGAATGAATTCAAAAGAAGGAAAGTTTTTGATCTCACTCAGATCAAAACCCCAACTTGTTTAATCATAATCCGACCCACCAGATGAACTCTTAGACAAGTCATATGTCTTACCTTTAATATATGTTGGAGATCATCATTTCTGAATGACAACCCGTCCCACCCCACCTAGGCTGGATGTCAAATCTAAAGGGGTTCTATGACAAGAATAAAACTACCATCTTTAGTAATACTTATCGTCCCATCTATTATCCAAGAGGCATTGGACTTTGCTATTTTGGTTTGAGGTCTAGACGAAATAAAGCTATGCTGCCTAGGACTCAAAATGCGTAACAAGTCGGACGTCACATAGCACATAATTGTCCCAAGTTAGCCTCTTGGTTATTAAAGTTGATTAACGTGATAAACATGCAAAGATAAACAATTAACTTATTTTATGTGTCATTAACCTATAGGCATGATATCTAAGTGTTCAACAATTGTTTATTGAAAAGTAACTATCAAAACATTTATAACAATGTGGCAAAAATTCATGAGAAGACATGTCAAAGTTAAACAAGTGTGAGAGAATAAGAACGTTAATTTATTGTGTAAAAGAGAGTTAAGCATGATGTCTAAGTGAAAAGTAAGTGTTTATTGATTAAAAGTAATTATCAAACCATTAAAAAATAATGTTGTAAAGTTGTTAAAATAAAATATGTCAAAATAAAGCAAATATGTTGAAGTGTGATGCTTATTAACTTTGTGTAAAACATGTTGTAAACTAACGGCAGTGTAAGAAATTACAAACACGTGGAAAATTACTACAAACATTCCTAATACTGAAAAGTCCAATAACACGCTGAAAATGCACTTTTTATAACACTGAAAGGTGAATTAACATGCTACAATTTAACATTTATATGCTGAAAAACAACTTTAACATTCTGGAATTTAATTGTTTTGTGCTAAAAAATAGTTTTAACATGCTGAAGATTGACTTTGTATGTTGGAAATTAACATTAATATACTGAAAAAGTAATTGTATTTCTGAAAATTATTAAAACAGACAAACACTTTGTTTTAACTTGCAAAAGATTAATTTTATGTTACCAAACAGATTGATTTTGAGAAAATGACGAAACCAAGTAAGAAAAACTTAATGACAATGTCGAAACCAAGTAAAACACGTCACAATTAAATTAAACAATAAGTTAATTGATTATTCTTTAAGGCATGCTTTCTATGTGACCACACAAGTTTATTGTTAGTCCTAGAGTATTCTTTTGCCTAGGTGATTCACGTAGCACATAAAACCCCGGCCCCCCATGCAGTCCCATAAATATTATGGACATAAAACCACGGCCCTCATGCAGTCCCATAAATATTATTATTACATCGATGTCATTTATACAATATATTACAGACTAATAAAAAGAAGAACCGACTAAACTAAAAGGGAAAAACATAATCCTTCTCAAATCCTTGAGCAACTCTTCAATTCCCACAAACCTGTTAAACATTGTGCAATAGCATGGCCAGCACAAAGAGACTAACTAAAATATCAAGATATGATTACGAACACAAAATGAAACAACAACGATACAACACACAAAAGTCCAAGTAATTTCTAGAGACATGTTTTATAGCATCATCATATAAGGTAATAAAATTACGTCGTCAGAAAACTTACTGGTTGAAGATAGTAAATAATAATAGGAAAACCAAATAATACCGAATGCCAGACACGAATTGCCACGGATAGACTGAGACCGAAACTTCGAAGGTAGAAATGCAACTCAGACTAAGAAAATTAAGTAACTTTGTCCCGTGTGAAAATATGGTATGTCAAGAGTATAGGGAATGTAAGTTCAAAAGAGGAGAGGGAATATCAATGTATCTCTTTTGTATACGAGAGAGTAGAGAGTATTCGAAGTTAATGAAGAATAAGAGTGGACGATGAGAGATGTCTTAGAATGAGAAGGAAACTCACTTTATATAGACTAGGGAATGTAAAATCTTACCAAAAATAAAAATAGCAGCATAATATTTTTTACCAATCAAGCAAGAGAGAATTTTTCTTAAATCAATGATTGAATCAATCAGCCAAGGAATTGAAGGAAAAACAGATATTTGAAAGAATCATTCAACAATATTATATGCCTTAATTAAGTAGACTAAACAATTAGAAGCATATTTCCCATAAATAGGTAAGTAATAAATTAAGAAATACCAGTATGCATCCACTTTACTGTTTACCGTATATAGCATATGAATCAATTTCAAATTGTTAAGAAGATTCCATACATATCCTGCTAATGTAAATCAACCAGATTCAACTAATTGAGCATGGAGAACTGTCATAAAATTCATGGTACTACGCACATAAATCAAATATCAAAATCAAGAGCATACGAAAAAACACAATTCTATCGTCACAATAAACTCATGCCAACAACATAGCAGAGAATCAAAGTTAAAGCAAGAAGTTAAAATTGGGTTTTGAATATATTACGATCTAAGCACCCAAATCACAAAAAATCACATCAAGAACATAAACCCAAGCTCAGTCAGTTTCAAATCACAGAAGTAATATAATATTAATAATAGCAAAAAATAAATAAGATAAAACCGATTATGCTTTCTAAATCAACATATTTTTGAATAGGTTATTAATCGGTACCTCAACGTTCATCACGGAGGGAATTCACCGCTAAAAGGGGAGGGGACTATGCTGGTTGTTGTGGTGCCTCACTAGTCATCACTTCCGGTGAGGCCAATATGGCAAGATCATGGTTGCATGGTTATGAAGCGATGGCTGGAGAAGAGGGGGCCGACGCTGATAATGTTGGCATTCATGGAGGCGATTCTTGGTGGAGATGCAGCAATATCGCCGGTTGCTGGACGGCGTGCTCGTGGCTGGTGGAGGCGCGGAGTTGATGGGGTTTCGCTGGCGTTGGCGGCATCAGAGAGAGGAGAGAAAGAGGGAGGCAGCGCCGGCTATTTTAGCCGGTGGATGGACTGACCATGACTGGTGGCTAGATGGATGGAATCACGACTGGTGGAAGAGAATGGAGGAAAGTAGTGGTCAGCAACAACAGTGAGGTTCACCGACGTATTTTGCCGGTGAGGCGATGGAGGCTTTAGCCGGTTGAGAGAGAGAGCCAAGAGAGAAGAGAGAGGGGGCGGCTGTTTTGTGAGAGAGTAAGGATTAGGGTTGGTTTTGGTCTATAAATGTAAAGAAGTGGAGATTGATCTCAACCGTTAGATCATTTTTGATCAACTCCTAGGATTTAAGATTTTGTGGAATTAAAAATGTGGCTAGAATTGTAATAAATTGATTAACCCAGGCCAAAATTGTTATAGATTGAATTAATAAAGGCTGGAATTTAAACACAAGAAAGGAAAATTGGATAAAAGTGGCTACTAGTTTAATAATTTTATAAAATAAGATGTCCTTATTAAAATAAATTAATGTTACATAAAATTACTATAAAAATTATCGATAATAATAATAATAGACGATATATTTATAAAATGTAAGTGTGCATATTTATGAAAAAATAATTTAATAAATATTAATGTCGTATTTGAATTAATAAATGGTAAAAAATGATACTAAAAAGTAATAAAATAATTTATGTATTTTTTAAATCATGAGTGTGTCTTGTCGAAAATTATTTGATAGAAAAAATAATGTGTGAAAAATATTAATATTAAAAGTTAAATAATTTTTATAAAATAGCAGTCTATGAGGGGTATCGGGTGGTCAAAATTGGGTGTCAACATAAGAAATGTCGTCTATTGCAGCAGATGTATTATCTGTTGCGATATATGAATCTAGTATTCTATTTCAATTAACATGTTCAATACTAAGGATTTAATTGTTCATAGACATCATAAAATAACTCAACAAATAAATGAAATGTAAAAAAATCATTATGGGTACAAATGATCTACTCTACAAATAAATCAACAAGTTAAATCAAGGAGGATAAGTTACTGCATTGATGGACTCAAGTTATAAAGATCTACTAAATATGGACAAGTTGTTCTTCATCCGGTTCTATGAAATTCGGCTTTGGTCGTCATAGATCTTTAATGCCGCTTGCATATGTCTTTTGTAACACTCTGAGTCTGGTACCCAAAAAGCCACACGGTGCTCATGACCCCAAAGGACCACAAGCTAACCCATGACTGATATCTGTACCTGTACACTGCATAATATACTGTATAAATGTAGAAATAAAGGTTGAATGGCCATAAGGTTCAAAGATCTGATAAAACATAACATCTGAAGATATGGTATATCAATACCAAACCAACTGAAATAATAGTCTGAACATGCTAGTCCGAAAGCCTCTAAACTGTCTGAAAAAGGAGTTTAATAGGACATGTTCCCAACTAATTTCAACTACTGAAATAAATTAATTAATAAGATAATAAAGTAATAGTCATGTCCTCGAAGGATGAGGACTCACTGGTAACTATGATTGCCGAGACTGAAATACTACTAATGCTCTGGAGCTCGTGCTTCTGGACCTATGGTATAAAACACCATAGCGCAAATGCGTCAGTACGATTGAATGTACTGGTGTACATGTGAGGTAGGCTGAATGCAGATGGTTTAAATGGATGGACAATGCTAACTGACCATATAACATGAACGTAAGAATACATGCATAAATAAATGACTATAACTGATATAACGCCTCAATTTTCTAAACTGGAATGCTACACAGTGCTCATGATCCTGAAAGACCATAAGCTAACCCATGACTGATATCTGTACCTGTACACTGCATAGTATAATATGAAAATGCTGAAACATGTACTGAAAGACCATGAGGTTCAAATTTGAATCAACATCAGATAAGAACAATGTCTGAAAATGGTATAACAATACCAAAACAAATCTGAAATAACTATCTGGCATGCTATAGTCAGAAAGCCTCTAACTGTCTGAATAAGTAGTTGATGGGACATGTCCCCAACTAACTCTAACTACTAAAATAAACTGAAAATTGAAATAGTAATGAAATCATTGTGTCCTCGAAAGATGAGGATTCACTTCTAACTCTGACTGTTGAGACTGAAATCTACTGCTGATCTGGAGCTCATGCCTCTGAACCTATGGTGTAACATAAGAGAAAGCACCATAGCGCAAATGTGTCAGTACGACTGAATGTACTGAGTATACGAGTGAGGTAGGTTAAATGCAAAGGGCTATATGCATGAACAATGCTGACTGATATGAACGTGAGAATACATACATTCATAAGTAACTATAACTGAACTCGTGGTGATACTGACTACTGAGTCTGAATACTGATAATATGAGTTTACTGAGATACTGAATAGATGAATGACTATTTTTGACAGTTTAAATTATGAAGAACTAGTCTGATTGACTGTGTCTAACAATCTTAAAATTGAATACTGATAACGTAAGCTATGATGACTGATATAACTGATATAACTATAATGATCGGTCTAACTGATGTAACTAATACTGAATGACTGTGTCTGATAGTCTAAGTTCTGATAGAACTATCTGAGTTCCTTTTTAAGCTGAGTGACTAAATTTGAGATCAGTCCTATCTAGCGGGTGATCATTGAGTATATTGATAATAAAAATGAGTTTGACTTAATATGAGATCAGTCCTACCTAGCGGGTGATCTCTAAATCGGATAATATAGATACTGATTGACCATAGTTAAGATCAGTCCTATCTAATGGGTGATCCTGAAGTCTACTAATAAGGATAAGGATTTACTGTATCTAACAGTACTAAATCTGTACTACTGAGTCTGGGTTGAGTGTATCTGACAGTCTTGAATCTGTACTACTGAGTTGAGTTGACTGTCTGACAGTCTTGAATCTGTAACTGAAACTATGGGATGTATTCATCTAACCGACATGCCCCATGCTGAGCTAACTGGGGTCCAATCTCTGCCCTTATTGAAAGGGTGTCAGTACCTACCCACCAATAAAGAAAGCTTTTGTGGAGTCAGTCCTAATCTAGTGGGTGACCCCTGGGATCAGTTCTATATATTTAAATGCGTTAACGGGTGATCCCTGAGTATGTCAGTCCTATATAACGGGTGACATCTCGTACCTTCGCTAGCTACGTAGTTCTGGAACTTAGGGATTGCTTCTAAGGATCTCAGTCCTATCTAGTGGGTGAGTCCTTATCCCTAGCCTCACTCGGTACTAAATTCTACTCCCATCTGAAAGACAATGAACTGAATAACTGAGCTGAACTGGTTAACTAAACTGAACTGATTAGATGAACTGGACTAGACTGAGTTAACTAAACTGATATTAGTGGTATTGTTTAGCGGAGCCAAACTGAGTTTATTGAGTTCCTTTGACTGACCGAATGTACTAAGTTTTGAGGACTGACTGTGAGTACTGAAGTTGCTAAGATTGCTAGGAATACTATTGTTACTGAGATTACTGAGTACCTGATATTATTGAAATACCAAGACAGCTGAGATTTCTGAGTTTTCTTGAGTCACATAACTGACTGAATTCTATAGATCATGGCTTGATTGACTGAGAGTATTGTGATAACATGACATAGATCTAAGCACACAACTATATTTTTCAGGTACAAGTACCCCCAGGACTCGATGGAAGGAAACTGAAAAACATGAATTTCTTGAATACATGGCCAATATCAACAATCCATAATATCATAACTTGGGGAATTTCATGAAGTACATGGTTATCATACATCTTGTACAGAAGTAGGATTTTGCAAGTAAGCATAGATAATCTCATAAGACTAGTTCATGAACAATCTAACAACATTTACAAGACATAATATCAACATAAAAATCATTGGAACATAGGGGCATATTATGAATCCTTCACCTAGTCACAATTTAGCTATATTGCATGATTTCTAGTTTCTTAGGCATTTCATCAAACACCTTACATGAACAATTTTGGGTATAGGTATATTCATCAACATAATAATCTTAATCTGTCCAAAAATTCATGGGTTACAATTATCATACTCATATGCTTCATGAAAAAAACATCAAGATAAAACCTTGAACTCAAAGAATAATCATCAATATGAATATAGTCATAACACAACAAGAAGATCACAATTTATAATTTAAAACATGATTCTTGAGCTCCATGTATGAAAGGGATCTATGGATGAACACTATGCATACCTTATATTAAGAATTCGTGAAGTTACCGATAAAATCGACTTGAATCTTGGAACCCCCAATTGAACCCTAGACTTGTTCTTGATGGCTCTTGAGAGAATTTCAGCAAATATAGTATATTTTGGTGTTTTGGAGCCTCAATCCTATGTTTAAGACTATATATGGGGTAGGAAAAATGACCAAAATACCTTTAGAAACACGAAGGTAGAATATTGAAAAACTGGGCACCCACCGGAGTTGCCAGGAGACGCCCAGCAAGTCTGTCGCTCTAGATTAGGCGACGCCTGCCTTAGAGCAGTGCTCTAGCTAGGGCGACGCGGGCTTATCGCCCAAAGATACTATTTTGGAAATCTAAACACACCCTTACGCCATCCGAAAAATTCCAAAACTTACCCGGGATGTACTACAACTTTGCCCCATTGCAACACAACTTGAAAATCTAAAAACGATGGTCGGGAAGGCCGTTAAATAAATCCTCGAAGTTTGGAGGTCTAAAATGAGACTAAGTGTTCAACACTTGAAAAAATTTTCTAAGTCTTGGAGCTTGAAAAGCTTAATGAGCTGAACTTTAGACTTAGGATTTTATGAGGTATTATAATATCTCCCCCTTGGGAACATTCGTCCTCGAATGAGACTGACTGAGAGGGGAGAAATGATAAACTGGAGTACATATAAGACATATACTACTGAAATATGGGTTCATGACTGACATGACTAATAGACTGATTCATACTGAACATGCATATCTGATGCATGGGTAACTGATTCATGAATGTAGGACTGAGGATTCTGATAAATTAAATTTTCTCAGAAAGAGAATGCATATCTGATGCAAAATTGATAAGCTGAATCCATGCATATCTAACTGATATGATACGTGAATGCATAACTAAAAATACTGATAAACTGATCTTTCTCTACTGAACATGCATATCTAGTGCATGAATATCTGATTGAACTAACTCTTGAAAGCTTAACTGATTATGCAATGACACTTGAAACAAGTTTATAACGGGAACATGAGCGTGAAACTGAATACCAAGTTTGTACTAAATACTGAATCATGAAGCTGAATAAGCTTAAAGAGGACAGTTACCTTAAGCAGAAATGCTAATGAACCTGAGATCGTTTACTAAACAAGCATGGGCAGGAACATGAAAACATAGTTGAGCATGATATGTGACATATGAATTGAACATCATGAACTGAATTGAGCTTTTGAATACTTGACTTATAGATTAGGTTTTAACTTGAGGGTTAGCTTATGAGTACTCTCTATTCTAGACTGAATTTTCTATGGAAGGAGAAATTGAAGGATCTAAGACATGAAAGTGTTAAGGAATTATGGGGTATCTCCCCCTTGGGACACTATGTCCCTCTAAGAATGATGTCCCTCTAAGAATGCTCACCTTGCTGAGACACTAGGGTGATGCACAAGGCATCTATGAGCTAGATTATAACTGAACCTCGGGAGTCTGAGAGTAATGCATGATGCATGAATTGAACTAAACTTGCAACTACTAGGAGGTTCTACTTGGAATAGTTACTTTCCCTGAGATCTTGGATAGCATGAATGGATGCAAGGATGAGAAAAAAAACTATACTAATATGACTACTTGATTGCTGAACTGACTTACTGACTTTACTAGCTAACTTGTGCTGAAACATAAGCTCAAATGATAGAAAGAGATCTAACAATGCATACCATAAACATGAAAGACTTGTAACGTACCCGAATCTAGGTTAGGGAAACTTTTCGAATCATGACGGGTCTGGAGTGCATAAAGTCTATTCTAATGCTAACTCTTGGTTCCTTACTGACGCGTCTTTTTACCCCTTTGTGCTAGAACTCTACAATCTCTCACCCTGTGGCCTGGCTTGTCAGACCCAAAGCATACATCACTACCTACCCTATATGTTCCTAGGTGATTCTTATCATACTCTTTGCAAAGCGGATAAGTAAGACCCCTATTCTCACTACCCTGGGCCTCGGAGCCTGGTGCCCCATCATGATGGTCATTTTTGGACTTGGGTGCTGGTGCACTAGCTGAGGATGGAGCTGGGAATAAAAAATTTTGACTATGCTGAGAATGGTTACCACCCTGTGACTTAGGCTGAGCAAAGCTGAAACTACCTATCCTTGCTCTCTTACTCTGTCTCTCTCTTATTCTAATCTTCTACTCCTCTATTTGATGAGCATGAGTCATAAGCCTCACTAAAGTTATATCACTATTTAACATTGCAGACCTACACTCATTTACCAAGCAATCGTTCACCTCTGACACGACTTACTCATCTTGGCTCTACTGTCTGCAACCACATGAGGGGCATATCTGGCTAATTGAGTAAACCTAAGAGAATACTCTTTCACCCTCATACTGTCCTGCCTGAGTTTGATGAACTCTAGGACCTTAGCTTCTCTAAGCTCTAGTGGGAAAATTCTATCAAGGAAAGCAGAGGCAAACTCCTCCCACTCTATAGGACCTACATCATCTAACCTTCCCGACTTCTACTATTTGTACCAAGTGTGAGCCACATCCTACAACTAATATGCGTCTAACTCAGCACTCTCCACAATAATCACCCCCATAATATCTGTCACTTTCTGAACCTGATCTAGAAATTCCTACGGGTTCTCATATGACTTAGACCCTATAAAACAAGGAGGATTCATTTGGGTGAAGTCCTAAATTCTAGCTGCAGTTGAATTGGCCACTAGGTTGGCCGAAACAACAACTGGTCGTTCATTCTGGGCAGCAACTGACTGAGCAAGAGTGGTGAATACAACCTTGAACTCCGCATGAAAAACATGATCGACCAAAGGGTCTTTGCACTAAGGGGCTGACTAATTCTTGTTTCTTTTTTTAGGAGGCATATTTTGTAGAAGAAAGGAAGAAATGGATTAGTCTGAGATTGACTTGAGATTTGGTCACTGGCACGACATGATACTGAAAGAAGAGAAACTATTCCTAAAATATCTCATAGCCTCCTGCACATAAGTGTGGTGCACAACACATGCATGTAAATACTCTACTAGATACGACTTTCAGACTTCCTAGGATACTATTGAATCTTAGGCTCTGATACCAAGTTTGTAATGCCCCAATTTTCTGAACCGGAATGCTACATGGTGCTCATGACCCCAAAGGACCATAATCTAATCCATGACTGATATCTGTACCTGTATACTACATAATATAATATGAAAATACGGAAACATATACTGAAAGGCCATAAGGTTCAAATCTAAATAAACATCTGATAAGAACAATGTCTAAAAATGGTATAACAATACTAAAACAAATTTGAAATAACTATCTAACATGCTATAGTAGGAAAGCCTCTAACTATCTGAATAAGGAGTTGATGGGACATATCCCCAACTAACTCCAACTACTAAAATAAGCTGAAAACTGAAATAGTAATGAAATAATCATGTCCTCAAAAGATGAGGACTCACTTCTAACTCTAACTGCTGAGACTAATATCTACTACTAATATCTACTACTAATATCTACTACTAATCTCGAGCTCGTGCCTCTGAACCTATGGTGTAACATAAGAGAAAGAACCATTGCACAAATATGTCAGTACGAATGAATATATTGAGTATACGAGTGAGGTAGGCTAAATACAAAGGGCTATATGCATGAACAATGCTAACTGATATGAACTTGGGAATACATACATGCATAAGTAACTATAACTGAACTCTTGGTGATACTAACTACTCAGTCTGAATACTGAAAATATGAGTTTACTGATATTGAGATACTGAATAGATGAATGACAATTTTTGATAGTCCGAATTATGAAGAACTGGTCTGATTGACTTTGTCTAACAATCTTAAAACTGAATACTGATAATGTAAGCTATGACGGCTGATATAATTAATATAACTGTTATGATCGGTCTAACCAATGTAACTAATACCGAACGACTGTATCTGACAGTCTAAGTTCTAATGGAACTATCTGAGTTCTTTTCTGAGCTGAGTGACTAAATATGAGATCAGTCCTATCTAGTGGGTGATCATTAAGTATACTGATAATAAAAATGACTTAACTTAATATGAGATCAGTCCTACCTAGCGGGTGATCTCTAAATCTGATGATATTGATACTGATTGACCATAGTTGAGATTAGTCCTATCTAATGGGTGATCCCAAAGTCTACTGATAATGATAAGGATTTACTGTATCTAACAATGCTGAATTTGTACTACTGACTCTGGGTTGACTATATCTGACAGTCCTGAATCTGTACTACTGAGTTGAGTTGACTGTATCTGACAGTCCTGAATTTATAACTAAAACTATGGGATGTATTCATCTAACCGACATGCCCTATGCTGAGATAACTGGTGTCCAATCTCTGCCCTGACTGGAAGGGTGTCAGTACAGCACCACCAATAAAGACAACTTCTATGGAGTCAGTCCAAATATAGTGGGTGACCCCTGGGATTAGTCTAATATATTTAAATGCACTAACGGGTGATCCCTGAGTATGTTAGTCCTATCTAATGGGTGACATCTCGTACCTACGCTGGATACGTAGTTCTGGAACTTAGGGATTACTTCTAAGGATCTCAGTCCTGTCTAGCGGGTGAGTCCCCATCCCTAGGCTCACTCAGTGAAGAATCCTACTCCCATCTGAAAGACACTGAACTGAATAACTGAGTTGAACTGATTGACTAAACTGAACTGATTAGCTAAACTGTACTGGACTGAGTTAACTGAACTGATACTAGTGCTATTGTTTAGCGGAGCCAAATTGAGTTTACTAAGTTTCTTTGACTGACGAAATATACTAAGTTTTGAGGACTGACTGAGAGTACTGAAATTGCTAAGATTGCTAGGAATACTATTATTACTAAGATTACTGAGTACCTGAGATTACTGAACTACTGAGACTGCTGAGATTTCTGAATTTTCCTGAGTCACTTGACTGACTGAATTCTATAGATCATGGCTTGACTGAGAGTATCAGGATAACATGACATAGATCTAAGCACACAACTATATTTTTTGGGTACAAGTACCCCCAGGACTCGATGGAAGAAAACTGACAAATATGAATTTCTTGAATACATTACCAATATCAACAATCCATAATATCATAACTTGGTGAATTTTATGAAGTACATGGTTATCATACATCTTGTACATAAGTAGGATTTTACAAGTAAGCACAGCATAATCTCATAAGACTAGTTCATGAACAATCGAAGAACATTTACAAGACACAATATCAACATAAAAATCATTGGAACATAGGGGCATATCATGAATCCTTCACCTAGTCACAATTTATCTATATTGCATGATTTCTAGTTTCTTAGGCATTTCATCAAACACCTTACATGCATAATTATGGGTATAGGTATATTCATCAACATAATAATCTTAATCTGTCCAAAAATTCATGGGTTACAACTATCATACTTATATGCTTCATTAAAACACATCAAGATACAACCTTGAACTCAAAGAATAATCATCAACATGAATATAGTCATAAAACATCAAGAAAATCACAATTTATAATTTAAAACATGATTCTTGAGCTCCATGGATGAAAGAGATCCATGGATGAATACTACGCATACCTTAGATTAAGAATTCGTGAAGTTAGCAGTGAAATCGGCTTGAATCTTGGAACCCCCAATTGAACCCTAGACTTGTTCTTGATGACTCTTGAGAGAATTTCAGCAAAAGTAGTATATTTTTGTGTTTTGGAGCCTCAATCCTATGTTTAAGACTATATATAGGGTAGGTAAAATTACCAAAATACCCTTAGAAACACAGAGGTGGAATGCTGAAAAATTGGGCACCCACCGGAGTTGCCAGGCGGTGCCTAACAAGTCCGCCGCTCTAGACCAGGTGACGCCTGCCTTAGAGCAGTACTCTAGCTCGGGCTATGCGGGCTTATCACCCAGAGCTACTATTTTGGAAACCCAAACACGCTCTTACGCCATCTAAAAAATTTCAAAACTTACCCGGGATGTACTACGACCTTGCCCCATCACAACCCAACTTAAAAATCTAAAAATGAAGGTCAGGAAGGCCATTAAATAAATCCCCAAAGTTTGGAGATCTAAAATGAGACTAAGTGTTAAACACTTAGCAGAATTTTCTAATTCTTGGAGCTTGAAAAGCTTAATGAGCTGAACTTTAGACTTAGGATTTTACGGGGTATTACAACTAAATTCATGATGATACTGACTATTGAGTATGAATTCTGCTAACATGAGTACTGATAACTGATACGGAGCGATTGTATCTGACTGTTTAGGTTCTAATGGAACTAGATGAGTTCTGTTCTGTTTTGAGTTGACTATATCTGACAGTCCTGAATTTTGTCTATCTAAGTTCTATAACTGAGACTACATGACTATATCTAATAGTCCTAATCTATAACTGAAACTATGGGAAGTAGTTATCCAACCAACATGCCCCAAATAATACAATATAGCTGAGTTAGGGTCCAATCTATAACCCCAATTGGAAGGGTGTCAATACCGTATCACTGGTAAGAATAATCTGTGATTAACCCTCATATAATATGTAACTCTAGTGACAATAGTGGGAACCCTTATGCAACAGGTTAAGTTACCTTATCTACCCTCATATAATAGGCTATGATGTCTCAACCTACGCTGGCTACATAATTCTGGAATGCAAGGATTTCTTCTAAGAATCACACCCTCATATAACAGGTGGGTTCCTATCCTTGGGTTCGCTCGGTGCTAATTTATACTCCCATCTAAATAGATACTGAACATGATTAACTAAACTGAATGGACTTAGTTAACTAAATTTTTGTGGACTGACGAAATGCTACTGAGATCTGATAACTATCTGAGATTTCTAAGATTACTGGATTCTGAGATTTCCTGAGTCACATGACTGACTGAGTTCTATGGATCATGGCTTGACTGAGGATATCGTGAAAATATGACACTGGCTCTAGGCACACAACTATATTATTTGGGTACAAGTACCCCAGGACTTGATGGAAACAAACTGACAAAGCATGACTTTCTTGAATACATGACCAACATTAACAATCCATAATATAATAAGTTGGAGATTTCATGAAGTACAAGTTCTAAAGCACCACAATGGCTACACATGTATCCATAATTCACTGACTAAGACATTTCATCAAACACTTGACATGCATAAACTTGTACATGAATGGGGATTTCATATTATCATGGGTGAAAGGGACCCATGAATCAACATATGACATACCTTGATTGTGAGCTCCTTGAAGTCCTTGGACTTGAAGAACTTAAATCTCTTAGTTTCTTGAAGAAGGATTTGGATCTTGTTCTTGGGGATTATCTTTGAGAGAAAACCCTAATTTGATGTTGTAGATGGATAATGAACTTATGAGCCTTGATCTGATATTATTAGGTATTTGAAAGGGTGGTAAAATACCAAAAAACCCTTTTTAAAAATGACTTTAAATTGTTGAACAAGATTTGCGATGGTCCGTTGTTGGCTCAACGATCCGTCGTTCTGACCAATGCACATAGACCAGAATAGGGACTCATTGAATTAGTAGCGATGGCTTGGGTGATGGTCCATCGCAATTTCGAGGTTCCATCAACCTGCCCGTCGCACCTTATGCAAAAGATTGACTTACTGCCTTAGCTGCAATGGTCTAGGCGATGGTCCGTCGCTAGATCAATGGCCCATCAACTTGCCTATCGCACCTGGGCGATTCTAACAGCTCTCTGTAAAACATCCATTACTTTTTACTCCGCTACTGGATTTGGAGAAATTGGTATCATTGGAAAGCTAATTCAATTTCCCACTTAACAAAAAGTGAAAATCTAAAAAATTCCACGTGTATAAAAGTGGATTCATCTTTCAAAGTAATTTTCTAACATTCTTGGGACTATTTCAAGCTAGGTAGAAGTACGGGGTATTACAATATCTCCCCCATGATAATATTCATCCTCGAATGAGACTGAGTGAGAGGGAAGAAGATAAAATATTGTACATAATAAACATGAACAACTGGAACATGATCTCATGACTTACTTGAATGATAAACCGAATATATCATACCGAACATACATATCTGATGCATGTGTAACTAATTCATGAATGCATGACTGAGTGTTCTGATGAACTAAGGTTCTCATAATGAGAATGAATGTCTGATGCATGATTATATGACTGAACTGGTGCGTGAATGCATGACTGAATATGTAATGGTATTTAATACCAAGTTTTTAATAGAATTCTGAGCATGAACTATATACCAATTTTGTAACTAAAATCTGAACATGAAACTGAAAAGCTTAAGGAGAACTGTTACCTTGAGCTAGATTTGAGTTAGTGGAGAAAAGGTGAAGATACTTGGTACGCATGTCTGCTTCTGCTTCCCAAGTAGCTCTCTCAATGGACTGATTCTTCCAAAGAACTTTGACTAGAGAGACTTCTTTGTTCCTCATTTTACGAGTCTGATAGTCTGGGATTTCGACTGAAATCTCTTTATAAAAGAGGCCATTCTGAACATCTATGCTCTGAATATGGACCATAACTTCTGGGTCACCTATGCACTTCTTGAGCAAAGAGATAAGAAAGACTGGATGAACTGAGGATAGATCTAACGGCAATTCGAGCTCATAGGCTACCAGTCTAAGCGACTGAGAATTTTGAAGGGACCGGCATATCGGGGACTGAGCTTTCCCTTCTTGCCAAATATCTTCACTCGCTTCATGGGAGAGATCTTTAGATAGACATAGTTACCAATCTTGAACTCAAGATCCTTCCTGCACACATCTGCATAAGACTGTTGTCGGCTCTGAGCAGCCCAGAGTCTTTCTCTGATCAACTGGACTTTCTCTAAGGCTTCGAATACCAAGTCAGGCCCTATGACTGAGGCCTCACTAACTTCAAACCAACCGACTGGAGATCTGCATCTCCTACCAGAGTGGGCTTCGAATGAAGCCATCCGAATACTGGAATGATTGCTGCTATTGTATTCAAACTAAATCAAAGGAAAGTGGTTATATCAACTACCCTTGAAATCAATTACACATGCCCTTAGAGTATCTTCTAAAGTCTGAATGGACCTTTCTGCTTGACCATCTGTCTGAGGATGAAAGGTTGTAGTGAGATGAACTTGGGTACCAAGACTCTTTTGGAATACTTTCCAGAAATAAGAAGTGAACTGGGTACCTCTATCTGAGATAATAGATAATGGAACCCCGTGCAATCTGACCAACTCTCTGATGTAGCGTGTGGCATAATCCTCGGCTGAATAAGAGGTATGGACTGGAAGAAAATGAGCTGACTTGGTCATTTTGTCTATAATGACCCAGACTTAATCATGCTGACGACGAGTATGAGGCAATCGTATTACAAAGTCTATGTTCACTTCTTACCACTTCTAAGTAGGAATACTGAACTACTGTATGGACCCACTAGGCTTCTGATGCTCTATCTTAACCTGCTGACATGTAGAGCACTTAGCCATAAACTCTGTAATATCTCTCTTCATTCCACTCCACCAATAGATCTCCCGTAAGTTATGGTACATCTTTGTGGCCCCTGGATTAATAGAGTAGTGTGCACCATGCACTTCTGCAAGAATTTACTGCCTTAAGTCATCTACACCTGAAACACACAGATAACTCTGACAATGCAATAAACCATCTCTCCCTTGGGATAAAACCTCTACTTTCTGATCTTTGACTGACTCTTTTAACTGCATAAGGCTGGGATACTATCTTGCTTTCCTTTCACCTCAGAAACTAGAGATTATTCTAAACTACTCTGAACTCATATGTCACTATCCTCTGTATCTACTAAGCGAACACCTAGTCTGGAAAGATGATGTACTTCTTGAGATAGCTTCTTCTTACTGTCCTCAATATGAGAAATATTACCAATAGACAGTCCACTAAGAGTGTCAGCCACAATATTGGCCATGCTCAATGATAAAGGGCACTTATGTCATAATCTTTTAAGAGCTCTGACCACCTTCTCTGATGAAGATTGAGATCTTTCTGAGAAAAGACATACTGAAGGTTCTTATGATCTGTGAACACATCTACATGAACCCCGTATAAATAATGCCTCCAAATCTTCTAGGCAAATACTACGGCTGCTAACTCAAGATCATGAGTAGGATAATTCTTCTTATAAGGTTTAAGCTGTCTGGAGGCGTAGGCTATGACCTTACCATGTTACATGAGGACACAACCAAAACCTACTCTGGATATATCACAATATACCACGAACCCATCTGGACCATCTGGAAGAGCTAAGATTGGAGCTAAGGTGAGTCGAGTCTTCAACTCCTGAAAACTCTTCTCTCAAGGATTTGACCACTAAAACTTGACTTTTTTCTGAGTCAATCTAGATATAGGGGATGCAATAGATGAAAATCCCTTGACAAACCGTCTGTAATAGCCATACAAACCTAAGAAACTCCTAAGGTCTGATGGAGAGACAGGGCTTTTCCAGTTTCTTACCATTTCAGTTTTTTGAGGATCTCCTCTAATGCCATCACCAAAAATGATATGGCCAAGGAATGCTACTGACCTTAGCTAAAACTCAGACTTACTGAATTTGACAAACAACTGATGATCTATAAGGGTCTGAAGCATGATTCTGAGATGGTCTGAATAATCATGCTTATTGTGGGAATAAACAAGGATATCATCTATGAATACTATGACGAACATAACCAAGTACTACTTGAACACCTGGTTCATCAAGTCCATAAAAGCTGCTGGGGCATTGGTAAGATAAGAGGACATGACTAGGAATTTGAAGTGACCATACAAGTACGAAAGGCTATTTTTAAAATGTCATATTCTCTGACTCTGAGCTGATGATAGCCGGATCTTTGGTCTATCTTAGAGAAATAACTGGCACCCTAAAGTTGGTCAAACAAGTCATCAATTCGGGGAAGTGGATACTTGTTCTTGACTGTGACTTTATTAACCTGACGGTAATCAATACACATTCTAAGAAAACCATCTTTCTTGCGTACGAATAAAATTGGTGCACCCCACGGGGATACATTGGGCCTGATGAATCCCATATCTAAGAGATCCTTTAACTGCTCTTTTAATTCTTTGAGTTCCGCTGGTGCCATTCTGTATGGTAGAATAGAGATAGGCTGAGTATCTAGAAGAAGATTAATACCGAAGCCTATTTCCCTTTCGGAAGAAATTCCTGGAAGATCTTTCGGAAAGATATCTGAATATACATTCATAACTAGGACTGAATCAAGACTGGGAGTTTTGGAACTAGTGTCCTTAACTCGAACAAGATGATAGACACATCCTTTAGATATAATTTTCCTTGCCCAAAGGTAGGAAAAAAGTTGACCTCTGAAAGCGAAGTACTACCCCTCCACTCTAGGACAGGTTCATTTGGAAACTAAAACTGGACCACTCTGTTTCTATAGTCGACTAAGGCATAGAAAGAATGAAGCCAATCCATGCCGAGAATAACATCAAAATCAGTCATCTATAATTCGACTAAGTCTGCTGAAGTGACTTTCTAAAATATCATAACTAGGTAGTTCCTGTGTTCCTATCGGGCTATGATGGTTTTACCTACTGGGGTATAGACTGTGAAGGGCTCTGCTAGACTTTTGGGACTGACTCCAAAATCAACTGCTATATAGGGAGTAACCAAAAACAAAGAAGCTCCTGGATCTAGCAAAGAGTAAACATGCACATGAAAGATCTTTAACATACCAGTAACCATATCAGGAGAATTTTCCTGATCCTGTCAGGACCGAAGAGCATAAAGTCTATTTGGGCGTTGCCCACTAGTAGTGCTAGAGGTGGCACCGTGCTGGTTTGGGCGATCGAACTGAGCTAAGGAATGATTCTGATGACCCTAAGGACCTGGTTGAGGACAGTCTCTGACTCTATGGCCTGGCTTGCAACATCCAAAACAAATACTACTACTAGCTCTGCAAATACCCTGATGGTTCTTGCCACAAGTCTGGCAAAGAGAATAGGTGCAGGCACTGCTAACACTACCCTAAGACTTAGATCTTGGCACTCTATCTCTATTACCGTCTCTGAATCTAGGAGCTCGATCACTAGAAAAAGAAAGAGCCAGAGCTGATGACTTAGGACAAAACTGAGAATGGTTTCCTTCTTCTAATTTGGAATGAGCAAAGTTGAAACTATTTGTCCTTGCTGTCTTATTCTGCTTCTCCCTTATCTTATTCTTCTGATCTTTTATCTGCTGAGCATATATTATAAGCTTGGCTAAAGTCATTTTACTCTTCAACATCACAGACTTACACTCGTTAACCACGCTATCATTCACCCCAGAAACAAACTTACTCATCTTGACCCTGCTGTCTGTAACCACATGAGGGGCATATCTGGCTTATTAAGTAAACTTAAGAGAATAATCTTTAACCATCATGTTTCCCTGCCTGAGGTTGATAAATTCTAACACCTTAGCCTCTCTCAGCTTTTGGGGAAAGGAATCTATCTAAGAATACAGTGACAAACTCCCCCCCACTTAATAGGCCCTGCATCATCTAGCCTTTCTGACTTTCATTGTTTAAACCAAGTATGAGAAACGTCCTGTAACTCATATGTAGCTAGATCAACATCTCACTAGAAGTAACCCCTATGATGTCTGTAACTTTCTGAACCTAATCGATGAATTCCTGAGGGTCCTCATCTGACTTAGACCCGAGAAAGGATGGAGGATTCATTCGGGTGAAATCCTAAATCCTGGCTACAACTGAATTGGATACTGGGTTGACTGGAATGACAGGTTCTCATTCATTCTGAGCAACAACTGGCTGAGCAAGAGTATTGAATGTAGCTCTAAACTCTATATGAGAGACATATTCATCCAAGGGATCTTCTTGGACAGGCTGGCGGCTGATTGATTCTCATTTTTACTTTTGGGAGGCATGTTCTGTATTAGAAAAGTAAAAGAATAGATTAGACTGAGAGTTAACTTGAGATTATGCTCACTGGCACTACATGAATACTGAAAGAAGGGAAACTATTCCTAAAACATCTTATAGCCCATGTTCATAAATGCGGCATGAAACACACCTATGTACAAGACTCTACTAGATATGGCTTTTAGACTTCCTAGGACTTTATTTAACCTTAGGCTCTGATACCAAGTGCCTCGAGTTTGGTACCCAAAATGCCACACAGTTCTCATGACCCTGAAGGACCATAAGGTAACCCATGGCTGATATCTGTACCTGTACACTGCATAATTTATTGTATAAATATGGAAATAAAGTCTAAAAGGCCATAAGGTTCAAATATCTAATAAAACATGACATCTGAAGATATGGTATATCAATACCAAAACAACTGAAATAACTGTTGGAACATGCTAGTCTGAAAGACTCTAAACTATCTGAATAAGGAGGGACATGTCCCCAACTAACTCAAACTACTGAAATAAATTAATTAATGAGATAATAAAGTAATGGTCATGTCCTCGAAGGATGAGGACTCACTGCTAACTATGACTGTCGAGACTGGAATGCTACTGATTCTCTGGACCTATGGTATAAAACACCATAGCGCAAATGCGTCAGTACGATTGAATGTACTGGTATACATGTGAGGTATGCTGAATTCAGAGATTTTAAATACATGAATAATGCTACTGACTATAAACATGAATGTGAGAATACATGCATAAATAAATAACTATAACTGAATTCGTAATGATACTGACTACTGAGTCTGAATACTGCTAACATGAGTACTGACAACTGATACTAAGTGACTGTATCTGACAGTCTAGGTTCTAATGGAACTAGCTGAGTTCCATTTTGTTCTGGGTTGACTGTATCTGACAGTCCTGAATACTATAGAACTATCTGAGTTCTATTATTAAGACTAAATAATTGTATCTAACAGTCTTGATCCGTAACTGAAATTGTAGGAAGTAGTCCACTAACTGAAATGCCCCAAATAATACAATATAGCTGAGTTGGGGTCCAATATGTAACACTAATTGGAAGGGTATCAATACCGCACCACTAGTAAGGACAATCTATGAGTAACCCTCATATAACATGTAACTCTAGTGAGAACGGTGGAAACCCTCATGTAATAGGTTAAGCCACCTCATCTACCCTCATATAATAGGCTATGCTGTCTCAACCTATGCTGGCTACGTAGTTTTGGAATGTAAGGATTTATTCTTAGAATCACACCCTCATATAATAGGTGGGTTCCCATCCTTGCGTTTGATCGATATTAATATTTACTCCCATCTGAATAGACATTGAACATGATTAATTGAACTAGTTGGACTGAGTTAACAGAATTTCCATGGAATGATGGAATGCTACTGATATTTGATAACTATCTGAGATTTCTAAGGTTACTAGATTTCTAAGCTTTCCTGAGCCACATGACTGACTGAGTTCTATGGATCATGGCTTGACTGAGGATATAGTGAAAACATGACACTGGCTCTAGGAACGCAACTATATTATTCAAGTACAATTATTCCCAGGACTCGATGGAAAGAAGCCGACTAAGTATGGCTTTCTTGACTACATGTTCAAGATCAACAACCCATAATATAATAAGTTGGAGATTTCATGAGGTACACGTTCTAAAGCACCACAAGGGCTACACATGCATCCATAATTACTGACTAAGACATTTCATCAAGCATTTGACATGCATAAACTTGTACATGAATGGGGATTTCACATTATCACACTAGTATCACACTTTTCCTTCACATAGGCATTTAATCAAATACATGGGGAGCATACTTTGGTTATACCATCATCAATGCATCTGATTGTTATGGTTGCATAAATAAATTTGCAAATTTGTAGGGTTTATCATGATTATTATGCAAATCTTCATATACTAGGATCAATCATTGGAATATGTAATTTAAAACATGAATCAAAACCCCACAACATCATGAACATGAATTTCAATTCAATGTACATCATGAACATTCATAAATACATAAGTCTTGGATTTTGAAGAGAGATTCTTGAGCTTCATGGGTGAAAAGGACCCATAAATCAACACATGACATACCTTGATTGTGAGTTCCTTGAAGTCCTTGGACTTGAAGAACTTAAATCTCTTAGTTTCTTGAAGAAGGATTTGGATCTTGTTCTTAGGGATTATCTTTGAGAGAACCCTAATTTGATGTTGTAGATGGATAATGAAATTATGATCCTTGATATGATATTATTAGGTATTTGAAAGGGTGGTAAAAGACCAAAAAGTCCTTTTTAAAAATGACTTTAAATTGCTGAACAGGACCTGCGACGGCTCGTGCGATGGTCCATCGCTGGCTCAACGGTCCGTCGCTGGCTCGACGGTCCGTCGCTGGCTCGACGGTTCATCGCTCTGATCGTCGCACATAGACCAAAATAGGTTCTCATTGCCTTAGTAGCGATGGCTTGGGCGATGGTCCATCACAAGTTTGACATTTTGTCAACCTGTCCATCGCACCTTAGCTAGAAGATTGACTTACTGCCTTAGCTGCGACGTCCTAGGCGATGGTCCATCGCTAGATCGATGGTCCGTCTACCTTCCCATTGCATTTGGGTGATTTATTTTGATATCAGATTTGAAATAAATTGGTATCGTTGGAAAGATAATTCAATTTACCACTCAAAAAAAGTGAATATTAAAAACTCCACATGTATAAAAGTCGATTCATCTTTTAAAGTAAGTTTCTAACATTCTTGGGATGATTTTAAGCTAGGTAGAAGTACAGGGTATTACAGCTTCTGAGGTTTTGTTTCTGTGTATTTCCATAAAAGAGCAACATTTCTTTTGCAGAGTAATCCGACATCAAGTCCACCATTTGGTACTTGTAATCCATTGCTCAAATACTCGACGTAGGTAGCAACAAAAATGCCGCAATCCCTGTGTTTTGAAAAAATAGATAATCCATATCTTGTAGTTCATGCAAGCATTGTGAAATGAAACTAAAGCATGGCAATTAAACTTACAGGCTACCAATAGTTTGTTGAGAATTTCCTTTAACGTATTGTACATCAAATGGATTACCCATTTTATCCTGGTATACTTCAATCGTTGACCAATTAGTACGAACCTTTTTGTCCAAAAAGCTACTCATATCAAGGTAACTAGGCAATATTTTATCCATCTTTTTTATCTCAGACAATGGCCCAAAACATCTCCTTCGCGACACCGAGTCATAAACTCGGATGTGCCTCTCTTTTAGAATGACGACAACCAACACCCAATTGAATTTATCACCAAAATTGATAGGGATGTACACTTCATCGACCAAGTGCCAAGGTAAGCCAGCTAGAATGCTAAAACCTTTGATGATGTTGATCAAGTATTTCTCATTTCGGGAAACTTCCAGCTGTTGTTGACAATACCTATCGTAGGCATTATTGATGTAAACTTTGTACAAATAATTGCCTGTCGTATATCTGTATTGTTCTGGGTTTTTCAACTTGGCCTTCTTTTGGAGGAAATAAAAAATGACATTTATGTGTTGTACATATTATCAAACATTTTCGATTACATGACGAAAAAATTAATACACAGATGCAATTAAATAAAGTATTAATTAATAGTAATATGTATGACATTTAAACCTCATCATTTCAGCAAGTTTGGGGCTGTGACATTAAATTGAATCAATTCTTCATTCTGGGATATGCAACAACAAAGTCGAACATATCAAAACCAAGACTCGATTCATTCACTTTGTAGTGTTTGACATTTTGTTTTCTACATGATGATTTATATATGTTAATGTTATGTTCTTACAACAAGAATTGTATAAACCAATATCTTTAAAATTAATTTATGTATCTACCGGTATGATTCTTTAACAGTCCATCGACAATCCATTCTGAATAGTCGTTGATCAACCGTGTTAGTTTTTTTTGGAGCTTCATCCGAGATGTTGAACCCTTCAAACAGGTAATTCTTCCGTTCTCCCGAACTTATAGGATCCACTTTTTCTTCTTCTTTGGAAGCAGTTGATAGATTATCAAATATGATATTATGCTCTTCAACAGTAGCTTTTACTGTGACATCCACCTGAAAAGCCAGAATTGTCAATGCTAATTATAGAAATACAACAAATTGTCCATCTGTTGCAACAGTTGAGTCTTATGTTGCAATAGATGGATCATCTATTGGGAAAAGTTCGAACAGGTAAATCAGGGCAGTAAAATAATTTTGAACAGATGATCTATTTGTTGCAACACAAGACTCATCTGTTGCAATAAATAACAAATCTGATGCAACAGGTTAGACAACAGTTGCAATAGATGTATATATCTGTTTGATAATTTTTACCAGATGTATCATCTGTTAAAACAAATATGTGATTGTATGTTTATTTGAACAGATGATGTACATTCACCTTCTTTAGCTCATTCTGCTCTCCTGTGGCCTTTGCACACTGAACAACGGTGCAAGACAAAGACAAAGGCATTGCAATTTTACCCTTTTTGATGCTTAATGATGCCTTGAAAATATCTTTCCTTCTCATCTTAGCCACCTTGATCTCCAGTGGAGTGTATGGATATGAAATCCTCTTTGATGGAATGACATCCCTCTTAGATGTCATTTCCTTTATAGAAGCAGTTAGTGCATTAATAGCATTACTCACTCCTCGTATTTCCCCTTGCATTCTTGACATTTGTATGCAAAACATTTGCTAGATGTGACAAAATCTGGAGAAAAATTTGTACAACCTATATGATCATAATCATAATGACTTTTTGTTTCAAAAACTCTAAGAGGAACATCATTATTCCCAATAGTAGCACCACTACCACTACCATCATCAACAACAACAAGCCCACCCTCCAAAATTATTTTTCTTGTGATGGTTGTTTCTCTAAAAAATTCAATTTTTATTCCATCAATGACCTTAGAGTCCGATAAAGTTTACACAGACCGTAAAGTAAGAAAAATTGGCATCTTCAACACTCGATTGGTCGAAAAAAGCCACGGGTGGACAATCTAAAATAAATTAGTACATATATTCGAATGATGATGAAATCATTTAAAATAATCATTAATTAAAATAAAAATTTGATTAGAATTGGACTTACTACTTCCTTCGGGGGATTGAAAATATCAATAAATTTTGCATTTTTATCAATTTTGACCGACAACTATCTCAGAATTCTTGGACAGAAAACTTCTTCCTGGTAGTTCACTTGTTATTTCAAATAAGGAATGGCTTCAAATGCCTAAGCGTATAACATAACGCCAATAAATCAAAAATATTATTAAATTAAAAAAATGAATCATATCATGATAAAAAAATATTTAACATGAAGGCCCATGGAAAGCCATATAAGTTGACTGTCTTTGGCATTAACGGAGTCAACAAATATTTGACAGTCATTTTGAAGCTTTCATAACTCCAAGAATAGCTGTTAAATGCCCCAAGATCCTCCAAGAAATTTATTAAACTGAGGCTCATTTTGTTGTTAACGTCTCTTGCCCAAAGAATATGATATACAAACCTGTCACGACCTAAACCAGGCCCTAGCCGTGATAAGCATCCTGAGCCATGGAGGCCCGAGCGCCCTTTTACATTTGGTAATCATACACAACGTCCATATAATTAAAGGAAGATACGGAATATAAGTCATTACGGAAACATGGTCATTCCCTGAGTTCAATTTAACAATAAAGAAATAAATCCAACAACATCTGATTCAGTATGCGAATCTCTAGTATATACAAATATAACAACTGTTTGAAATTGGGACAAAGACCCCAGTGGACCTAAACCAAAATAAATAACAAGTATCTGAAAGAAATAGGCCTTCTAGAATAAAGAAGGCTCACCAACTGCGTACTTCAGTTCTACTTGAAAACTCTATGGCTTAGCAGGACCTCTAAACTGAGCCTCAGACCCTAAAATATAGGGGGTCAATACAATTGTACTGGTACGCAGAGTAATCCAAAAAAATACAACTTTTATACTGCATAGGTGAGACCTATTGTAAAACAAGTTAACACCAAAATCATTTAGAAACACATATGCATAGTATAATGAGTTTTCAAACAATACTGCAGCACTATTGAGCTAGATGGTACACCCTACAATTTCACATTTTCCACCGACTACCAAATCTCGGTTGCTGCCAAGATTGGAGTGCTAGTAAGGAAAGAGCACACAAGATCACACAGCAAGGTGCCACAACCCCAATCAAGTCATTATGTCGTGGTTGGGCTCAAGATCACAAAGAAGGACTCCAAACCATAAGTCCCTATTTTGGAGGGCAAAGTACTAGGTACACAAGATCACATAGTAGGGTACCAAGTTTCCGTGTCGGCAAATCACGGTTTCCAACATAGATTCATCTGACTCGTGCTTTCTTTGGGTAACCATCTAATCATATCCGTCAAGCTTTAAGTTTGATATAAGGAAAATCATGCGTCATGCTTAAAACATTCTTTTCTTCTTTTCAATCGAGGCAATTCTTTCGCACTTTTTATGCAAGTCATTATATGAACACCAACAAGATTCCCATACACCAAATACATACATATAGATTCCCCCACACGTAATTATCCAATAAACTTCATCATTTATAAAGTAGTAAAACATTAGGCAAACACAATTTTCATGATAAGAAGGACTTTTAAAAAACTCATGCTCTCAATAGTTTAACATTAATATCATATGGGGCACATAAATCTCGTCATGGGGATTAAAGATTCACAACTCATGTTCATAACACTTTTCAAAATTTAGATCACATGTCCACAATTCAACAATCAAGACTTATAAGAAAACAACCCCATGATCTTTCAATACTCTTCTCAAAACCATATCATAATGCATGCTTTTTGTGTTCAAATGAAATCCCATTTAAGTCTCATAAGTACTTAAGAAATTATTAAAATACTTGTTTAAAATTCGTATCAAAATCATGCCTAATAAGACAACCCCACGTACCTTAGTGACGACAAAATTGTGAAAAGATTGGACCTTTAAGCTTGAATTCCTTGATTTCTTGTGAAAAGCACTTGAATCTTGTTTTTTGGAATGGAAGAGGGATTTGGATTGTAACTTGGATGATTTAAGGCTTAGGGATTGTAAATAATGTGTTTAAAAATCCCTTATAACGATTTGGAGTAATTGGGGATGATTTAGGGGTGTGAAATAACTTCAACACCCTTGATATAAGTCAAAATAGAGTGTTTTTGGCACTTGGCAATGACTTAGGAAGCGTCTAGTATATCGCACAAGATATGGTGGGTGACACCTTGTCAATCGCCTAAGTTTGGTTGGGTGGCGCCTAACCAATCGTACACCCTACTGCCTCTCGAGAAAATGAGCATAACTTTTTCCTCGGGTGTTGGATTAATATGAAATTGGTATCATTGGAAAGATATTTAGAAGACCTTTCATTTGATGTATAGTTAGCCCTCTAATTCTTTATATAAAAAAATTATGGTTGATTAAAATAGACCCAAGTTTGACACTCACTAAAACTAAAATGATAGGAAAGCTTCCAACTCGTCCTTGGGTTGAGGGACCTCTATGATCTCAATTCATGCTCAACTAGATTCCGATATTACATGATTGATCAATACACTATATTCACATCCAATTTATGGATTTTGGAACTTTTACGTAAAGTAAATGATGATTTACGTTCTAGCCTAAAATGTGGGGTGTTAGATTATCTACCCCTTAGGATAATTCATCCCTGAATGATGGGTAGGACTTCTTGAAGCTCTAAAAGTGTAGAATAAGGAGCGTAATATTGATTCAAACATTTTTCCTCAATAAAAGAAACATGTAAAGGAATCACACGATCTTTATGATAACCCCGAGGGAAATGGGTAAGCACGAAACCCGAGATAATGAAACTTGATGTCGACATGATCTTGGCATGTGTTTTATGGCACATGATCAAAATATTGTAAGACATAACTTTTCCTAAGAGTCCTCGACCTGAATAAGATTGGTACAATAGATAAGATAAGATTCTCATGGAACATATGAATATTAGCATTCTCCATCTTCTAAGCTACTACGTGTAAGACCCCGTAAATTTTCTGAGTCGTTAAAGCTCTTTTAAGCATGTTATGAGAAGCTTAGAACTTAAAAAATATTTGGCTAAGTGTTGAAACTTTTCCATTTCCATAAGCCTTCGAAACTTTGATGAATTATTTCATGACCTTCCCGACCTCCGATTCTTGATTTTCTTGTTGCGTTGCGATGGGGCAAGGTCATAGTACATTTCAGGTAAGTTTTGGAATTTTTTTGGATAGCATAAGGGCACATTTGGATTTCAGAAATAGTAGCTCAAGGCGATCTCAAGGTGCTTCCTAGTTTTCAGCACTGCAAAAGCCAAGGTGTCACCCTGGTCTTAGCACCGCTATAGCAAGGCACCGCCCTGTCTATAGCACTGCTCAAGCCAAGGTGCCGCCCAGGCTATATCTTTGGGCCAAATTTCAGCAATCCAATCCGCGTTTCCAAGTGCAAAATTATAATCTTCCAACCCTTTATATACCCCTTTTACATGAAATTCAGCACATTTACACCCAAATATTATTGGTTTCTCTCAATTTTCTTCAAAAACAAATATTAGGGTTCATAGCTCAAGACCCAAATCATCAAGATTCCTCCGTAAATCTTCCAAGAAATATATAGCAAGGTATGTTTGATGTTGATTCTTGGGTTCCTTCCACCCAAGAAGTTCAAGAATCCCCTTTTAAGTTCAAAGATTAAATCTTTATGAATTTTCGTGATTTATATGGTTTGAAGTTGAAGTTCATGTTAATATTGAGTTTTAGTTCATGTTTTGATCAATAAGATGCAAGTATTGACCTTAGTATGTGTTGACTATGTGATGTTCATGATAAATCCCCTTCAAGAAGCATGTTGAATTATGTAATCATGTTAATTATGTGTATTGGATGTTGTATGACCAAAGTATGCCTTCCACATATTTGATTAAATGCTTGGGTGAAGGAAATAGGGCAAGTATGGTATGTTGACTAGAAATTCCCAATTTGTGTTAACTAGTACATGCCAAGTATTTGTTAAAAAGCTTCAGTGAGTGAATTGTGACATGTTAGCATGAAATCCTCAAGTATGTACACTTGAATGCATGTTATATGTTTAATGCAAGTCTTGTGAGATGAGTTATGAAATACATACTAGTATTTCCAAGTGCTTGAAGAGATGTTTTATTGAGGGTATGGTGAATCTATTGTTGTGATGTTAATATTGATCATGAATTCAAGAAGTCATGTCTTGTCAGTTCCCTTCTATCGAGTCCTGGGGGTACTTGTACTCGAAAAATATAGCTGTGTGCCTAGAGCTGAGTCCGTCTCAAGATAATCTCAATCGTGCAATGATCAGTAGAAATCAAACGGTTACAGAACGTAAGAAAATTTAATAATGTCAGTACTAGTTTAATATAGTCTCAGTATTCAGTCTAATCAAGCTCAGTACTTAGTTCAGATTCCAGTAAAGCTCAGTAAGTTACATAATTTAGTCGTATTCAAATAGAAAGTAGAATTCTAAAGTATTCCGTCAGACAACGAAATCAAGTGAACTCAGTCAGATCCTTTAAGTAAGATAATCAGTAATAGATCTAGCTCAGCCTAGTATAGTTTAAGGAAAAGAATCAGTTCAGAGTCTTTCAGTTGGGAGTAGGATTTACCATCGAGCGAGCCTAGGAGTGGGGGCTCACCCGTTAGAGAGGACTGAGATCCCTATCCCTAAGTTCCAAAACTACGTAGCCAGTGTAGGTATAAGATGTCACCCGTTAGATACGACTGACATACTCAGGAATCACCCGTTAGCAAATTTAAATGTATAGGACTGATCCCAGGAGTCACCCATTAGATAGGACTGACTCCATAATAAGTTGTATTTACCCGTGGAATGGTATTGACACCTTTCTAACTAGGGTTACAGGTTGGACCCCAACTTAGCTAGAAGGGGAATGTCGGTTAGATGACTACTTCCCACAGTCTCAGTTTCAGAATCAGTCTCAGTAAAAGAACTCAGCTCAGTAGTATAGATTTAGGACTGTCAGATACAATAAATCCTTATCATTACCAATAGACTTCGGGATCACCCATTAGTCAGGACTGATCTCCACAACAGTCAAGCAGTATCAGTATCATCAGATTCAGAGATCACCCATTAGATAGGACTGATCTCAAGCTAAGTCAAATAATCTTTATTATCAGAACATTTAGAGATCACCCGTTAGATAGGACTGATCTCAACCTAAGTACTCATTATCAGCATCAGTAGTCTCGATTATTTAGTTTCACAGTATTAGTAAACTCAGTTGTCAGAAGTTTGAGTATTCAAAAGTTAGTGTTTAGTGTTACTATGATTTTAGCTATAGTCTAAGTCATGTATGTATCTTCATTTAGCATATTCAGATTATTCAGTCAGTATAGTTCATGCATAAGCCCTTGCATTTAGCCTTACCTCATCTAGCATACTAGTACATTTAAAGTACTGACGCATACTTTCTTGTGCTATGGTGTCTTATACCATAGGTCCCAAAGCGTGAGATTCAGAGCACCTATAGCAGTCCAGTCTCAGTCAGCAGCAGTAGACGTAGCAGTGAGTCCTCATCATTTGAGGATGATCCTTATCTTATTATTGTATTAAGCTTAGTTTATTTTTAGTAGATGGAGTTAGTTGGGGACATGTCCCATCAACTCCACAGTTCAGATAGTTTAAAGGCTTTTTGGACAGATATATTATATTCAATTTTTCAGTATTGATTATTTTTACATGTTTTGAACCTTATGGAAGTTTTTGCCAGTTTCCGCATTTATTATATATATTATGCAGTGTTCAGGTACAGATATCAGAAGAGGGTTAGCTTGTGGTCCTTTTGGGTCATGAGACCGTGTGGCGTTTCGGTTCCAAAAAATCAAGGCGTTACAAAATGAAAAGTCTTAAAATTAGTAACACTACTTGTCTATACCCCAACATTAATCAACATACTTCATCATGTCCAACTTATAATTCTTCCGTTACATATCTAACCACAAGAATTTGTATCCCATCATATAATACTTCTATGTTGAAGCCTAACTCGGAGGAAGGAGGTGCTAATTTAAACTATGGGACCCTGTACTCTACATCACATTAAGAAATCATCTTACCTCATCACTATAATCCAACAACCTCAAGTCTTAATTCAAAGAATACTAACTGCATGGCACATTAGTTTGTTTTTTCATCAATCACAAAATTTCAGCCTACCGCTACCACACCCCACTTTATGGACATCTCCACTAAGACCTACAAATTCAATCATTTTCACCAAGATTCTTTCCATATACTTCCCTCCTAACTATTTCACATAAAGATTATTCATCTCCTTACTTCTCCTGCTCTTCTAACCTTAGCTCAAGAAATCACATCAAAATTTTCACCTACAATGACATCTGCTCCCCCACCTAAAACACTTTTACGCTTCCACAACCACTGCCATACTAGCATACAGAAGGTCATTAAAGGACCTGAGCAAGAGAATCATGAAAGGGAGTAACACTATTTAGTTGTAACATATACTTATTGCCATACTCAAGGTGGACATGAGTTGAAGATACGGTACAATCACAGAGTGTTTAATATGTCAAGTGTTAGGACCACAAGTGGAGAGTTGTTCTGGCATAAACTAAATATAGCATGAGTTCTTAGGACAACCACAGTGAGAAACATGAGAGCTTACATCATGAGTCTTATAGCATGAGTTTGGAATTCATGAAGTCGGTGATTTAGGAAAGGACTTTTACTCGAAGCTATCACTTCTTATTTTTAGAACTGAAATAGTCATGAGTTCACAGAACTTTATCAATTTGGCTAATCCCGACATAAAATGAATCGTTAAAATAT
Source organism: Capsicum annuum (assembly GCF_002878395.1). Lineage (NCBI taxonomy): Eukaryota > Viridiplantae > Streptophyta > Magnoliopsida > Solanales > Solanaceae > Capsicum > Capsicum annuum. Next base: position 18,759,262 of record NC_061115.1, read on the forward strand.
AAAAACATAGTTCCTTAGAACCAATCATGATTTTGGGACACAAATTTGTTGTTCATGAGCAACATAACATAGAGATTGGATACTTAGAATACTGGATCATCGAGGGACATTATTTCTTCTTGTTTGGAAGTCAGGACATGTCATGAGTTACATAGAGTGCTCAAACATAGCTAGGAGTTGGATGCATAATATAAGGCATTAGCAGAGTGACCTCGTAGACTGAGTAGGAGGAGTTTTCTTGAATTGTAATAGATTTATCATGGATCTTACTTGAAACTTGACACCATAAGAAGATTTGTGAACTATTTTAACTCATCATCTCCCCCTTAGATAAAATGTATAATCCTAGACTTGCAGACATAACCTCTTATTAAATATATATCTACAACTCTCAACACAAGAGGTATACCACCGTAGATATTACCGCTGAAGTTTACCAGGTAAACTATACTTTGTAGGTCTTGTTCTCCGAAAATACTACTCTTACTTTTTCTAGCCTCTACATCCATCACCCTACAACCCATACTCACATAAACAAGATACGCCAACCATTCGAGGAACATGGAAACTAGTTGAAGTACTGAGCCTCCCGATATCCACATACCTAATCACAAAGGGGTACCAACATATACATGAACACAAACTTCCCTCTATAGATTTTTACAAGGACACTAAATTCATTCTTATTCTAGAACATACCCTTCAGGTGCACTAATCCTAACATTCTCTAAAACCAAAGTCATCTAGTTATGGATAACGTTATCATGGGCATAGACAACTATGCTTCTAGGCACACAACACTTCATCTTCAACTCCTTAAAATACTTAGCATTACACCTCTAATCACATAACTTGCATCTTTACCAAATTTGTAAAACTATACCAAAGGCGCATATTGCCACTCATATTTTCTCAATTCAACTCTAAATAATCCTTGCAACAACTCCCCAAACTTCTCCATACCATAATTTCAAGAACACAAACTAGGTACGCAAAACACTTATACACATAAATACTAAACTTTTCCTTTTTAAATATACTCTAAAGGCATTGCTTTCCAAAAATGTTGCTCTTAAATTATTTTTTTTTTTGCTATCCTCTATCATCATCAACTTACAACTCCCAGTCCCATGAGCATACACAACCTCACTCCTCATCACATAAAAATCAACTCTCCACTACTTAACCTTTTAACATTAGACCATTAATCACATAACTTATATCATAAAATCTTACCTAACGTCATACTACCAAAGGGGGTGCAACTCACTCTTATATACTTATGCCCTTATCCACTTAATGACTCAGCCACCATTTATCATTTTAACACTAGTCCTCATATACACATATACCTCACAATTACCACTTAAACTTTTCGTAAATTATCAACCTAGGCTCTCTCACAAATCACATCAAGCCTACTAATTAATTCCCATAAAACATACATCATTAACCTTAAGCTACTATTCTTACCACCACATTCTACATCTAAAGCTTAGGCCTATAGTCTAGTAACAATTATGTACCACTGATGAAACATGCAACATATTATATTAGTCCATCAAATTGGGAAGTCAACCCAAAATACTTTATTTCATTGAACTACTACCTACCATTACGTTCCCTCCATGAGACTACTACTATACCTCAAAATCTACTACATACCTTCTCACATGTAGTTCTAGTTTACAACTGCTAAAATAAAGACAATCAAAAAGGGGGTTAAAGTCATAATCAAGATAGCCGATCCAAATCTTATAACAGAACCTAATACGATCTTATCAACATGTTATACCTTCTCATATTGGAGTTACCTACCCATGCTAACATCACAAATACCTTCAATATTCCATATACAAAAATGAGTCTATACTTATAACTTATTGGAAAATCTAACCGTTTCCATTCACAGCCTATAAGAGATTTCTATAACCACCATAACTATCTACTCTAGGCCTTTTTTTCTGAATAAATAATATTAAAGCCAGACACTTTCCTTGCAGACTACCATACAATCTACAATTATTTCTACTACATTAGTCTATTACTATAAAATGGCAAACACTCCTCAATCCACAATTATGCAACTAAACTAACTCTGTATGCAAAAGTCTCCTCATTCAGGCTCTTAAGCTTGTGACTTTATATCACCAATTTCTGGATCATCTCACTATTAATAGGTCATGACACTCTAACATACACTACTACTCAAGTGGAAAATACAATTCCAACATTCTACTACACATCATTCCCCTTATGCATAATATCTACAATAAGAATTTTTAAAGGGACAATATACACTTCATACCTCAAGCTTAAACGCACGATTGATGTAGATAAAGGTATAAGCTTGGATCAATACACTTTATAGCGCTCATGGACTTCCCTCAAGTCCTTGTGCAATTTCATAGTCTTTCAAGACTTAATCAGAAAGGACCAAACCATTTAGATGCTAAACTCCTGCACTTGAATAACCTAAACAATGAGACATATCTGAGAACATCAGAGTAGGATTTGGGATAGCTTTACTTTCGTATAGGCGACACCATAGCATGGACTAGAGCATGAAAGAGGAATATTATGACTCCATAACATGAACTAGAACATGAAGAAAGTGAGACATTTTTAAATGCCTTGTAGCCTTTTTCTTATAAATGTGGCACGCTACACACCCATAAACAAGACTCTACCCGATATGATTTCACATACATCTTGGGACCATGAACTGTGCTCTGATACCATGTTTGTCACAACCCGAACCAAGCCCTGGCCATGACAAGCATTCGGATCCATGGAGGCTCGAGCGCCCTTCTACATCTGGTAATCATATACAATGTCTATATAATAAAAGGAATATAAGGAATATAAGTCATTACGAAAACATGGTCATACCCTAAGTTCAATTTAATAATAAAGAAAGAAATCCAACAACATCTAATTCAATCTGTAAAATCTCTAGTACATACAAAGATAACAACTGTCTAAAAATAGGACAAGGACCCCAGTGGACCTAAACCAAAATAAATAATAAGTATCTGAAAGAAATAGGCCTTCAAGAATAAGAAAGGCTCACTAACTGCGCACTTTAGTTCTGTCTTAAAACTCTATGGCTTAGCAGGACCTCTAGACTGAGCCTCAGACCCTAAAATATAGGGGGTCAATACAATTTTACTGGTACACAGAGTAATCCAAAAACAAAATACAACTTTTATACAACATAGGTGAGAGCTATTGTAAAACACGTTAACACAAAAATCATTTAGAAACACATGGGCATAGTATAATGAGTTTTCAAACAATACTGCAACACTATTGAGCTAGATGGTACATCCTACAATTTCAGATTTTTCACCAACTACCAAATCTCAGTTGCCGCCAAGATTGGAGTGCTATTGAGAGAAGAGCACACAAGATCACACAATAGGGTACCACAACCCCAATCAAGTCATTATGTCATGGTGGGCTCAAGATCACAAACAGGGCTCTAAACCATAAGTCCCGATTTGGGAGGACAAAGTACTAGGTACACAAGATCACATAGCAGGGTACCAACTTCCCGTGTCGGCAAATCATAGTTTCTAGCATAGAGTCATCTGACTTGTGCTTTCTTCAGGTAACCATCTAACTCATATCCGTCAAGTTAAAGTTTGATATAAGAAAAATCATGCGTCATGCTTAAAATGAACTTTTCTTATTTTCATTAGAGGCAATTCTTCCGCACTTTTTATACAAGTCATTATATAAGCACCAAAAAGACTCCCATACACCAAACACATGCATATAGATTTCCCCACACTTAATTATCTAATAAACTTCATCATTTATAAAGTAGTACAACATTAGCCAAACATAATTTTCATGATAAGTAGGACTTTTAAAAAATTCATGCTCTTAATAGTTTAACATTAATACCATATGGGGCACATAAATATCGTTATGGGGATTAAGGATTCACAACTCATGTTCATAACACTTTTCAAAATTTAGATCACATGTCCACAATTCAATGATCAAGACTTATAAGAAAACAACCCCATGATCTTTCAATACTCTTCTCAAAACCATATCATAATGCATGCTTTTTGTGTTAAAATGAAACCCCATTTAAATCTCATAAGTACTTAAGAAATTATTAAAATACTTGTTTAAAATTCATATCAAAATCATGCTCATGAAATTAGGACAACCCTATGTACTTAGTGACGACAAAATTTTGAAAAGATTGGACCTTAACACTCTGTTTGGATGATGGTTTGCCATGATTTCATAATGTACGGTACAGTATTGCATGGTATGGTACTGTATAATATAGTACAATACAATATTTGGATAGACTGTATCATTCATTGTTGTTTAATAAATTTCTTTTATTTGGTTTGATGGTATGGTACTGTGTTGTAATGGGTAATTTTACTAAAATACCCTTGATTAACACATTATTAACATAGAAATTCCAGAATATTAACACATTATTAACATAAAAATTCCAGAATATTTATAGACCAACTCATGTTCATCCTCTATATAATGGCACTAAAAATGTTCTAGAGGCTGTCTACAAGGAAGGAGGACTCCATGCACTTTATAGAGGTGTAGGTAAGTATTTATTGGTTCACATTGAATAATGAACTTTTACTCCCCAATTGACTCATCTGCAACTTTTTTCAATCACGACTCATCTGCATTGATTGGGTCATAAAACTTTAAAAATGTGAAGGAACTAACTTTATGAAGCATATTGTTCTATATTGTAGACATATCAAAAGTGATTATCATGGTAGATATCTTGAATGTTCATTATTTATAGGAATAATATAAATAATGAATATTCAAGATATATAAATATTTTAGAGAGATTGTGAGAAGAAAAGCATTAAAAGAAAAATATCTTAGGGTTAGAAGTAATATAAGATAAGGGGTAAAATAGGATTAGAAAAATATTATATAAGGGTATAATTGAAAAAAAATTAATAGAACCATCAGATACCACCAAATTGGTGTTCTAAGAACTTAAGGATTTCATGGTTGAAAACCATGAAAACATACCATACCATACCAAACCTTTTAGAAAACAATCAAAACAAACTTGGTTTTATTGGTAACCATACCATGGGAAACCACTATCCAAATGAGCTGTTAAGCTTGAATTCCTTGATTTCTTGTGAAAAGCACTTTAATCTTGTTATTGGGAATGGAAGAGGGATTTGGATTGTAACTTGGATGATTTAGGGCTTAAGGATTGTAAATAATGTGTTTAAAAATCCCTTATAACGATTTGGAGTAATTGGGGACGGTTTAGGGGTGTGAAATGACTTCAACACCCTTGATATAAGTCAAAACAGAGTGTTTTTGGTACTTGGAAATAACTTAGGTGGAACCTAGTCTATCGCACAAGCCAGGGTAGGAGACACCTTGTCAATCGCCTAAGTTTGGTTGGGCGGCACTAACCAATCACACACCTTTACTGCCTCTCATGAAAATAAGTATAACCTTTTGCTCGGGTGTTGGATTAATACAAAATTGGTATTGTTGGAAAAATATTTCAAAGGCCTTTCATTTGATATATAGTAGTCCCTCTAATTCGTTATTCACAAAAAGTTATGGTCGATTGAAATTGACCCAAGTTTCGATGCTCACTAAAACTAAAACGATAGGAAAGCTTCTAACTCGTCCTTGGGTTGAGGGACCTCTATGATCTCAGTTCATGATCAATTAGATTTTCACAGTACATGATTAATCAACACACTATATTCACATCGGATTTATGGCTTTTGGAACCTTTATGCGAAGGAAATGACGGTTTACGTTCTAGCCCAAAATACGCACAATGATTGCTTGTGCTTCTTTGAGATTCCTTTACTTTCACCGCTTCTATCAAATTTTTATTTTTGAAGCCTAGACCAATAATGTGCCCCAGGTCATCACGATCACTCAACTTGCCTTTGCCTTTTTAGGGTGTGCGGGGTGCTTTTTTTGGGTCAGAGTAGCTATAACTTGAGAAGGAGAAGGTGGATAATATTTTAGTCCAGTAACTATGGCAAACTCCTTCTAACCAAAACAAACAGGAATGCCATAGTAATTTAGCCACACCTTATCCATCTTATCCTTTATTTCATACATAAATGTACGCTTGAGAAGATCGTATACCATTTTCATCTGGAAACGAGCATTGTTGTCCTCTGGCAAATCAAGATATTTTCCAAAGAAGCTTTTCCTGAAATAAGCATCCAATTTTTGTTCTTAAAGTATTTTTCTAAAGGCGTTGAAAGATTTTCCCATGGCTAACTTAACCACAAAATCACCCGTTAAATCTGTGGCACTATCGCACTACATTCTCAGGAGATAATGATCAATGCTAAAGGTTTTGACCAACTCTTCGGTAGAAGGGCTATTAGCATTTGGATTATTTCTTTCAAAACATTTCTTCTTCCTGTGTTCATTATCTTCTGCTCCTGATTGAGATAACACTTGTAAAAAAAGTTTATAGAGTGGTGGATGTAGCCGAGCTACTGCACTTGTTCCTTTACTTGGACTTAATTCGATTTCTTTTCTTTTGGGAGAGATATTATCTTAAATTAACAAAAACATAAAATAGATTATAATTGATTAATGCATCATTAAAAAAGGATAACAGTAAATCTAACATGCACAACAGAAAAATAAGAGTTCTAATAGACCACACATCTATTGCCCCAGGTACGTTATCTATTGCAACATATAACCGACCTATTGTAATGGATGAGTAAATGTTGGAAACAATAAAAATAGATCGCTAATCTATTGCAACAGGTATTTTATCTGATGTAACATATAACTAATTGTTGCAGCGGATGAGTAAAATATTGGAAATAATAAAAATAGATCACTAGTCTATTGCACCAGGTAGTTTATCTATTGCAACATATAACTAACCTGTTGCAAAGAATAAGTAATCCATTGGAAACAGTAAAAATAGATCACTCATCTGTTGCACCATAAAGGTTATCTGTTGCAACATATAACTAACTTGTTGCAAGGATGAGTAATCCATTGGAAACAGTAAACATAGATCACTAATTTGTTGCACCAGGTAGTTTATCTTTTACAACATATAACCAACATATTGCAATGGATGAGTAATCCATTGAAAACCATAATACAAATCACAATCTATTGCAACAGTTAGTTTATCTGTTGCAACATATAATCAACCTGTTGCAACGGATAAGTAATCCGTTGAAAACCATAAAATAGGTCACAAATCTATTGCATCATGTAATTTATGTGTTGCAATATATAACCAACCTGTTGCAATTGATGAGTAATTCGTTGGAAATATTAAAAATAGATCACTTATTTGTTGCACTAGGAAGGTTATCTGTTGCAACATATAACCAACCTATTACAAGGATGAGTAATCCATTGAAAATAGTAAAAACAGATAACTAATCTATTACACCAGGTAGTTTATCTGATGGAACATACAACCAAATATTGCAATGGATGAGTAATCCATTGGAAACCATAAAACAGATCACTAATCTGTGGCACTAGGTAGTTTATCTGTTGCAATATATAACCAACCTGTCACAACGGATGAGTAATCTATTGGAAACAGTAAAAACAGATCACTCATCTGTTGCACCAGGAAGGTTATCTGTTGCAACATATAACCAATCTATTGCAAGGATGAGTAATTTATTGGAAACAGTAGAAACAGATCATTAATCTATTGCACCAGGTAGTTCATCTGATGCAACATATAATCAACCATTGCACCAGGTAGTTTATCTATTGCATATATAACCAATATGTTGCAACAGATGAGTAATTCATTGGAAACAATGAAATAGATCACTGATCTGTTGAAATATATCACTCATCCGTTGCTAAATGAGTTATTTTTTGAATCAATATTTTTTAGATTTCTTCCAAATAGAAGAGTCGTCTGTCACAACAGATGAATAATCTGTTAGATTGTTTATCTGTTGCATCAGATTTTCATAGTTCATTAAATTTTCATATGTTGCATTAGATGTTTTCATCTGTTGCATCAGATGTTTTTATCTATTGCATCAGATGTTTCATCTGTCGCATCAGATGTTTTATCTGCTGCAACACCATTTTTACCAAGACAAATCATAAATCAACCCAACAACACCAACTCATCACACACATACACACTAAGAACATCAACTGTGACAAAAAATTACCAATAAATCTGAATCAACAGTTTGACAACAAGAAGAAAAAATGCCAAAAAATTAGGTTTTATTCAGTCCACATTTTAAATTGAAGCTAGAAATATTGATATTGTTAACCAATACTAGAAGAGTAGTTGACTCAAGTTTCTCTATTTCTTCATAATTTTTTACCAGTGAAAAAGGAAATGAGATGATGAAGAACTCAAAGTTGTTATCGCCAGAGAAGTCTTCACATCGATTGACGGTTGAAAGTCAAAAGGGAACTTGCCCGACTATTTATCTGCCGGAGGTTGAAGTCGCCAAGGATTGAAGGGAGAATTTTGTAGAACTATTGGTTGAGAGAGAGTTGAGATAAACTATCGAGAAAGAGAGGAGGGAGACAGTTGATTTGGATTAAATGAGGGTGTGGGTTGATTTGTATTTTTAAAAAGATTAGATAGTCTTAAAAATATTAATCAAGTCCACAATAATCAAGTTTCCTAATAATGTCTGACCCTTTAAGTCGGTCAATGTCACCATATCCTTCATTCAAGACTTAAAAGACAACTTTCCTTCAATTTTCTTAGGTGTGTTTGGGTTTATGTTTTTGTGGAAAATATTTTCCTAGAAAAATCTTTTCATGAAAAACTAGTTGATTTCTTGCTTATTTTGTTATGTTTGATTGGTGAGTGAAAAATATTTTCTTGTATTTGGTTGGTGAATAAAAAAATATTTTTCAAAAAATACACTTTAGTGTTTAGCTAAAGAGTAGAAAATACTTTTAAGAAAAATAATTTTTGATCCCGCAAAATATTTTTTTTAGGATGTGTTCGATATGGAGGAGGAAAACATTTTCTAGAAAAATAAGTTGTTTCTTACTTATATTCTTGAGTTCATTATGCAAGTAGAAAATTTTTTTTCTAAAAGTATTTGTATATATTTAACATAAAACAATGAGAACGAATAGGGTAAGAAGCGTGGGGTGAGAAAAAAAATTTGAAACTTTTTTATAAAATAAATTAAGAAAATAAATTTTTT
>NC_061115.1:18771461-18849270 GCF_002878395.1 Capsicum annuum
CGTCATGAATTTACTGATACTGAGATACTAATAGATGAATGACTATTTCTGACAGTTCGAATTATAAAGAACTGGTCTAGTTGATTGTGTCTAACAGTCCTGAACTAAATACTAATAACATAAGCTATGACAACTGATATAACTGTGATGATCAGCCTAACTAATTTAACTGATACTGAGTGACTGTATCTGATATTCTAAATCTTCTAAAAATAATTAAGAGTGACTGATCTTAAGATCAGGCCTAACTAACGGGTGATCTCTGGAACTTATATGAGAATACTCAACTGAATTTGAGATTGAGATCAAGCCTATCTGGCGGTTGACCTCGGTAATTCTGATACTAAATAAATTAATGGGAGACCACGCCTATCTGACGTGTGGTCTTTGAATCTGTGGAACTATTTGAGTTCCTTATTGAAATTGATAACTATATCTAACTGTCTTGAATTCTGATTTCTACTCTGAAGACTGATACTAAAACTGTAACTGTGGGAGTTCTCACTTAACCAACATGCCCCAAATCTGACTAGTTGGGTCCAACCTATAACCCCAGCTGGAAGGGCGTCAATACCGTGCCACGAGTAGAGACCTCTGCTATGGTAAAGACTCACTTACAGGTGACCCTGAACAGGAAGCCAAGCCTAAGGCAATATATAATAGTCAATTCTAGCCTTAATCTGATGGGTGACTCCTCGACCTGCGCTGGCTACGTAGTTCTGGAGTACAGGGATTGATGCTAACGACTCTGCTTGTCTAACGGGGAAGCCACCATCCCTATACTCGCTCGGTGCTAGTTCCAAATCCCAACTGAAAGTCTATAAACTAATTAAATGAGCTAAACTTATTGACTAAACTGAACTGATACCAGTGGTATTATTTAGCGGAGCTAAACTTAGTTTACTGAGTTCCCTTGACTGAAGGAACGTACTGAGTTCACAATTCATAATACCATAAGTAGGGGATTCCACGCTACACATGATTTCATATTCTTGATTACAAAAGATAATGCATATAATATGTACATAATTGCATGATTCTAATTTCATGAGCATTCCATAGCATAAAAACAATACACAATAATTTGTATGGAATTCATGTTGAGTCATAAGGGATAGAGCATGGACTTGTCATTTGGGTTCTACTTAGCTATATTGCATGATTTTTAGTCTCTTAGGTATTTTATCAAACACCTTGAATGAACTCTTTAAGGCATAGGCATATTCATAAATTTACACCACATTAATCCACCCAAATTCATGGGTTCCAACTACATGATCATTATCATCATGAAAATTCATCAAATTCCCACTCTATAGCACAAACAACAAACAACAACATGAATACAACCATATCACCACAAAATATTCATGATTTAGTAATCAAAGATTGATTCTTGAACTTCATGGACGAAATAAATCCGTGGATGAACACTACGCATACCTTAGAAGGAAGATTCTTGATGATTGACGGAGGAATTTCCTTGAAATTAGATATTCAAGCTTAATTGTGCAACCCTAGTTGTTTTTCACCTATTTGTGCTATTGGATAATGAACTTAAGATGTTAATAGGGTTGTAATGTGATTAGGAGCTATATATTTTGTAGGGTTAAGTTTAGGGACATGTAAGGAGTGTCAAAAGACTTAATTATCCTCAAAATAACTCAAAAACTATGTGTTTTTGTTGCTGAAATCATAAGTGTGCGTCACAAACCTCATCGCACATGCTAGGGTGTGTGCCACACATGTTATCTCATAATCCTAGGTGCATTTCACACATCCTATCTCACAATTGAGGGTGTGCACCGCGCAACCTATCACACACTTGATCCAGTAACAATGTGCAATTTTTATGCATTGCACTCCACTTTGCAGGGTCATAACTCCTTACTCGGGTGTTGGATTTTGGTAAAAGTGGTATCGTTGGAAAGATAATTCAATTATTTAAAATATGGTGGGTCCAAATATACTAAAACACCACATATATATTGAGTTATTCTCGTTCAAATATTACCTTTTCAGAATTGAACTCTAAAACTTGATGGATTCAAAAACTCTTAGCTTGCATTACCTTAAGTGATTCATATGAACATGGTTAATACATCATAAGATATGTTATCTATACGATACTCATTGTAAGTCATGTACTCAAATATCAATTACAGGATAGGAGGTTTCATACGTAGGAAAAAAATAGTTCACCTCCCAGCTTAGAAATATATGGGGTATTACAATATTTCCTTCTTATGACCATTCATCCTCGAATGAGACTGACTGAGAGGGGAAACAATAAGCTGAACATAAACTAAACATAAATGATTGAAACATAATCTTATGACTAACATGACTGATAAACTGATTCATACTGAACATGCATATCTGATGCATGGGTAACTGATTCACGAATGTAGGACTGAGGATTATAATAAACTGAGCTTTCTCAAAATGAGGATGCATATCTTATGCACAACTAAAAGGCTGAATCCATGCATATCTGATGCATGATTACATGACTGACATGGTTCATGACGTATTAACTGAACATCATGAACTGAACTAAACCTCTGAGTACTTAACTTACAACTGAGGTTTTAACGTGAGAGTTAACTTATGAGAACCCTCTATTCTAGACTAAATTCGTTATGCAAGGAGAAATTGAAAGATCTAAGACATAAGTGCATTAAGAAAAGGTAGGGTATCTCCTCCTTGGGACACTATGTCCTTCTAAGAATGCTCACCTTATAGAGATACTGAGGTGATGCATAGGGCATCTACGAACTAGATTATAATTGAACATTGGAGAGCTAAAACTAATTCATGAAGATAAAAGATTCATACGTACCCGAATCTATGTTAGAAAAAATTTCTGGATCATAGTGAGTCTGATATGAATAGAGTCGGTTCTAATGATGACCACTATTGGTACTGGGAGTGGCGGCCTGCTGACGTGAATCTCTACCTTTCTAAGCTAACACTCTACACTCCCATGCTTTGTGACCTAGCTTACCGCATAGATAACATACTTGACTACTAGCTCTGCACACAACTAGATGATTAATGCCACATTCTCAACAAAGCGGATAAGTACACTTATTACCAACACTACTCTGGGCTTTGGAGCCTGGCGCCCCATCATGACTGACATCTCTAAATTTTGATATAGGCACACTAGTTGAGGATGGAACTGGGAATGAATTTTTATGACTATGGTGAGAACAGTTACCACCCTATGACCCAGTCTGAAAAAAGCTGTAACTACCTATTCTGAATCTCTTATTAGATCTCTCCCTCTCCTTAGACTTATCTTCCTTTATCTATTGGGTATGCATTATTAACCTAGAAATATCCATGTCTCTATTAATCATAGCTATCCTACACTCATTCAATACTAAATCAGACACACCAGTCACAAACTTACTCATACTCGCTCTAGGCCATCTATCAAGTCAGGAGCATACTTAGCTAAATGGTTGAACTTAAGACAATACTCCTTCACTATCATGGAGCCTTGTCTGAGGTTCATAAACTCTTCTACCTTAGCTTCTCTCATCTGTAGCGAGAAAAACTTATATAAGAAAGCATCTTAAAATATCTTCCAAGTCATGAGAGTTGCATCTTCCCCTCTACTCTTCTTCCACAACACTACCCAATCATGAGAAATATCTTATTCCTATAGGACACTAATTCCACACTCACTTCCTCTGACACTTGAATAATTTGGGTGATCTTCTTCACCTCTTCTAGATACAACTGTGGGTCCTCACCGGTTACTGACCCAAAGATTTTTGAAGGGTTTATTCTCAAAATATTTCTGATTCTAGCTGCAACTGAATCACCATCTTGCTGAGGTAGGGCTGTAGTCTGACGGTTTCCCCAAAAACTAGTGGTCACAGCTTGGGATAGCACCTAAAAAGCTGTACGAAATTTTGCATATGACACATTTTCATTCAAAGGATCTGCGGGCTGAGGGGCTGACTAATTCCCTATTATCTTCTTAGGAGGCATGTTCTGTAAACATAAGAGGAACAAGGATTAGACTGGGAGTTCAAATTGAGAGTTTACTCACTAGCATGACATGAATAATTAAAGAAGGGAAATTGTTCCTAAAACATCTTATAGCCTCAATACATAAATGTGGCGCGCAACACACCCATGCACAACACTCTACTAGATGCGGCTTTCAGACTCCCTAGGACTTTATTGAACCCTAGGCTCTAATACCAAGTTTGTAACATGCAATTTTCTGAATCGAAATGCTACACGGTGCTCATGACCCCGAAGGATCACAAGCTAACCCATGAGTAATATTTGTACCTATACACTGCATAATAGTACATGAAAATGCAGAAACATATCCTGAATGGCCATAAGGTTCAAATCTAAATAAACATCTGATAAAATAATATCTGAAATAACTACCTGATATGCTGTAGTCTTGAAAGGCTCTAAACTATCTGAATAAGGAGTTGATGGGACATGTCCCCAACTAACTCCAACTACTGACATAAACAAAAGACTAAAATAGAAATGAAATCTTCATGTCCTCGAAAGATGAGGACTCATTTCTAATGCTGACTGCCAATACTGGAATCTACTACTGATCTGGAGCTCGTTCCTCTGAACATATGGTGTAACATAAGAGAAAGCACCATAGCGTAAATGCATCAGTACATCTGAATATACTGAGTATACAAGTGAGGTGGATATGCATGAACAATGCTGACTAATATGAACATGAGAATGCATACATGCATAAGTAACTATAACTGAACTCATGGAGATACTGACTACTGAATTTGAATACTGACGTCATGACTTTACTGATACTGAGATACTTAATAGATAAATGACTATTTTTGACAGTTCGAATTATGAAGAACTTGTCTAGTTGATTGTGTCTAACAATCCTGAAACTAAAAATTGATAACATAAGCTATAACAACTGATATAACTATGATGATCAGCTTAGCTGATTTAACTGATGCTGAATGACTGTATCTGACAGTATAAATCATCTAATAATAATTAAGAGTGACTGATCTTGAGATCAGGCCTGACTAATAGGTGATCTCTGGAACTGATATGAGAATACTCAACTGAATCTGAGATTGAGATCAAGCCTATCTGATGGGTGACCTCTGTAAGTACTGATACTAAATAAATTAATGAGAGACCAAGCCTATCTAACGGGTGGTCTTTGAATCTGTGGAACTGTCTGAGTTTCTTACTGAGATTGATGACAGTATCTGACAGTCTAGAATTTTGATTTTTACTCTAAAGACTGATACTGAAACTATAACTGTGGGAGTTCTCACTTAACCAATATGCCCTGAATCTGAATAGTGGGGTCCAACCTGTAACCCCAGCTGGAAGGGCGTCAATACCGTGCCATGGGTAGAGACCTCTGCTATGGTAAAGACTCACTGACGGGTGACCCTGAACAGGAAGCCAAGCCTAAGGTAACATATAATAGTCAAGTCTAGCCTTAATCTGATGGGTGACTCCTGGACCTGCGCTGGCTACGTAGTTCTAGAGTACAGGGATTGATGGTAATGACTTTGCCTTTCTAACGGGGAAACCGCCATCACCATACTCACTCGGTGCTAGTTCTAACTCCCAACTGGAAGTCTATAAACTGATAAACTGAGCTAAACTGATTGACTAAACTGAACTAATACCAGTGGTATTATTAAGCGGAGCTAAACTTAGTTTACTGAGTTCCTTTGATTGAAGGAACGTACAGAGTTTTGAGGTCTTACTGAGAGCATCGTGATAACATGACATCGCTCTAGGAACACAAATATATTTTTTGGGTACAAGTACCCCCAGGACTTGATGGAAGGAAACTCACACTTCTTGATCATAAGACTAACATTCACAATTCATAACACCATAAGTACGGGATTCCACGCTACACATGATTTCATGTTCTTGATCACAAAATATAATGCATATAATATTTACATAATTGCATGATTCTAATTTCATGAGCATTCCATATCATAACAACAATACACAATAATTTGCATGGAATTCATGTTGAGTCATAAGGGATAGAGCATGGACTTGTCATTTGGGTTCTACTTAGCTATATTGCATGATTTCTAGTCTCTTAGGTATTTTATCAAACACCTTGAATGCACTCCTTAAGGCATAGGTATATTCACAAATTTACACCATATTAATCCACCCAAATTCATGGGTTCCAACTACATGATCATAATCTTCATGAAAATTGATCAAATTCCCACTCTATAGCACAAACAACAAACAACAACATGAATACAACCATATCACCACAAAACATTCATGATTTAGTAATCAAAGATGGATTATTGAACTCCATGGATGAAAGGAATCCATGGATGAACACTACGCATACCTTGGAAGAAAGATTCTTGATGATTAACGGAGGAATTTCCTTGAAATTAGATCTTCAAGCTTAATTGTGCAACCCTAGTTGTTTTTCTCCTATTTCTGCTCTTGGAAAATGAACTTAATATGTTAATCGGGTTGTAATGTGATTAGGAGATATATATTTTGTAGGGTTAAGTTTAGGTACATGTAAGGAGTGTCAAAAGACTTAATTATCCTAAAAATAACTCAAAAACTAAGTGTTTTTGTTGCTGGAATCATAAGTGTGTCTCACACACCTCATCGCATATGCTAGGGTGTGTGCCACATATGTTATCTCATAACCCTAGGTGTACGTCACACCTCCTACAACGCACTTGAGGGTGTGCACCACGCAACCTATCACACACTTGATCCAGTAACAATGTGCAATTTTTATGCGTCTCACTCCACTTTGCAGGGCCATAACTCCTTGCTCAGGTGTTAGATTTTGCTAAAATTGGTATCGTTGGAAAGATAATTCAATTATATAAAATTTGGTGGGTCCAAATCTACCAAAACACCACATATACATCGAGTTATTCTCGTTCAAATATTACCCTTGCAAAATCGAACTCTAAAACTTGATGGATTCAAAAACTCTTAGCTTGCATTACCTTAAGTGACTCATATGAACATGCTTAACACATCATAAGCTATGTTATCTCTAGGATACTCATTGTGAGTCATGTACTCAAATATGAATTACAGGATAGGAGGTTTCATACGTAGGAAAAAAATAGTTCACTTCCCAGCATAGAAATATATGGGGTATTACAATATCTCCTCCTTGTGAACATTCGTCCTCGAATGAGACTGACTGAGAGGGGAAACAATAAGCTGAACGTAAACTGAATATAAATGATTGAAACATGATCTTATGACTAACGTGACTGATAAACTGATTCATATTGAACATGCATATCTGATGCATGGGTAACTGATTCATGAATGTAGGACTGAGGATTATAATAAACTGAGCTTTCTCAAAATGAGGATGCATATCTTATGCACAACTAAAAGGCTGAATCCATGCATATCTGATGCATGATTACATGAATGACATGGTACGTGACTTATTAATTGAACATCATAAACTGAACTAAACCTTTGAATACTTGACTTACAACTGAGGTTTTAACTTGAGAGTTAACTTCTGAGCACCCTCTATTCTAGACTGAATTCGTTACGTAAGGAAAAATTGAAAGATCTAATATATATAAGTGCGTTTATAAAAGGTGGGGTATCTCCCCCTTGGGACACTATGTCCCTCTAAGAATGCTTACCTTATGGAGATACTGAGGTGATGCATAGGGCATCTACAAACTAGATTATAACTGAACATTGGAGAGATGAAACTAATTCATGAAGATAAAAGATTCATACGTACCCGAATCTATGTTAGGAAAACTTTCTGGATCATAGTGAGTCTGATGTGAATAGAGTCGGTTCTGACGCTAACCACTATTAGTATTGGGAGTGGCAGCCTGCTGACGCGAATATCTACCTTTCTAAGCTAACACTCTATAGTCCCACGCTTTGTGACCTGGCTTACCGCATCGATAACATACTTGACTACTAGCTCTACACGCACCTAGATGATTAATTCCACATTCTCAACAAAGCGAATAAGTACGCTTTCTACCAACACCACTCTGGGCTTTGGATCCTGGCGCCCCATCATGACTGACATCTCTAAAGTTTGGTGTGGGCACACTAGTTGAGGATGGAACTGGGCATGAATTTTTATGACTATCGTGAGAATGGTTACCACCCTGTGACCCTACCTGAAAAAAGCTGTAACTACCTATTCTGAATCTCTTATTAGATCTCTTCCTCTCCTTAGACTTATCTGCCTCTATCTATTGGGCATGCATTATTAACCTAGCAAGATCCATGTCTCCATTAAGCATAGCTATCCTACACTCCTTCAATACTAACCCAAACATACCAGTTACAAACTTACTCATACTCGCTCTGGGCTATCTATCAAGTCAGGAGCATACTTAGCTAACTAGTTGAATTTAAGACAATACTCCTTCACTGTCATGGAGCCTTCTCTCAGGTTCATAAAATCTTCTACCTTAGCTTCTCTCAGCTCTAGAAGGAGACACTTATCTAAGAAAGCATCCTAAAATATCTTCCAAGTCATGGGAGTTGCATCTTCCCCTTTACTCTTCTTCCACAACACAACCCAATCATGATAAATATATTTAGCCTATAGGACACTAATTCCACACTCTCTTCCTCTGACATATGTATAATTTGGGTGATCTTCTTCACCTTTTCTAGATACAACTGTGGGTCCTCACCGATTACTGACCCAAAGATTTTTGAAGGGTTTATTCTCAAAATATTTCTAATTCTAGCTGCAGCTGAATCACCATCTTGCTGAGGTAGGGCTGTAGTCTGACGGTTGCCCCAAAAACTAGTGGTCACAGCTTGGGATAGCACCTAAAAAGCTGTACGAAATTCTGCATATGACACATTCTCATTCAAAGGATCTGCGGGCTGAGGGGCTGACTAATTCCCTATTATCTTCTTAGGAGGCATGTTCTGTAAACAGAAGAGGAACAGGGATTAGACTGGGAGTTCAAATTGAGAGTTTACTCACTAGCATGACATGAATAATGAAAGAAGGGAAATTGTTCCTAAAACATCTTATAGCCTCCGTACATAAATTTGGCGCGCAACACACCCATGCACAAGACTCTACTAGATGCGACTTTCAGACTCCCTAGGACTCTATTGAACCTTAGTCTCTGATACCAATGCTGACTAATATGAATGTGAGAATGCATACATGCATAAGTAACTATAACTGAACTCATGGAGATACTGAATACTGAATCTGAATACTGACGTCATGACTTTACGAATATTGAGATACTGAATAGATGAATGACTATTTCTGACAGTTCAAATTATGAAGAACTGGTCTAGTTGACCGTGTCTAATAGTTCTGAAACTAAATACTTATAACATAATCTATGAAAACTGATATCACTGTGATGATCGGCCTAACTAATGTAACTGATACTGAGTGTCTGTATCTGACAATTTAAATCTTATAATAATAATTAAGAGTGACTGATCTTGAGATTAGGCCTAACTAATGGGTGATCTCTGGAATTGATATGAGAATACTCAACTGAATCTGAGATTTAGATCAAGCCTATCTGACGGGTGACCTCTGTAAGTACTGATACTAAATAAATTAATAGGAGACCAATTCTATCTGACGGGTGGTCTTTGAATATGTGGAACTATCTAAGTTCTTTACTGAGATTAATGACTGTATCTGACAGTCCTGATTCCTGATTTCTACTCTGAAGACTGATACTAAAACTGTAACTGTAACTGTGGGAGTTCTCACTTAGCTGACATGCCTCGAATCTGACTAGTGGGGTCCAACCTGTAACCCCAGCTGGAAGGGCGTCAATACCATGCCACGGGTAGAGACCTTTGCTATGGTCAAGCCTCACTGATGGGTGACCCTGAATAGGAAGCCAAGCCTAAGGCAATATATAATAGTCAAGTCTAGCCTTAATCTGATGGGTGACTCCTGGACCTACACTGGATACGTAGTTCTGGAGTACAGGGATTGCTGCTAGCGACTCTGCCTCTCTAACGGGGAAGCCGCCATCCCTATAATCGCTCGGTGCTAGTTCCAACTCCCAACTGAATGACTCTAAACTGATTAACTGAGCTAAACTGATCTACTAAACTGAACTGATACCAGTGGTATTACTTAGTGGAGCTAAACTAAATTTACTGAGTTTCCTTGACTGAAGGAATGTACTTAGTTCTGAGGACTAGCTGAGAGCATCGTGATAATATGACATCGCTCTAGGCACACAACTATATTATTTTGGTACAAGTACCCCCAGGACTCGATGGAAGGAAACTGACACTTCTTGATCATAGGAATAACATTCACAATTCATAATACCATAAGTACGGGATTCCACGCTACACATGATTTCATGTTCTTGATCATGAAAGATAATGCATATAATTTGTACATAATTGCATGATTCCAATTGCATGAACATTCCATAGCATAACAACAATACATAATAATTTGCATGGAATTCATGTTGAGTCATAAGGGATAGAGCATGGACTTGTCATTTTGGTTCTACTTAGCTATATTGCATGATTTCTAGTATCTTAGGTATTTTATCAAACACCTTGCATGCACTCTTTAAGGCATAGGTGTATTCACAAATTTATACCACATTAGTCCACCCAAATTCTTGGGTTCCAACTACATGATCATAATTTTCAAGAAAATTCATCAAATTCCCACTCTATAGCACAAACAACAAACAACAACATGAATACAACCATATCACCACAAAACATTCATGATTTAGTAATCAAATATTGATTCTTGAACTTCATGGATGAAATAAATCCATGGATGAACACTACGCATACCTTAGAAGGAAGATTCTTGATGATTGACGGAGGAATTTCCTTGAAATTAGATCTTCAAGCTTAATTGTGCAACCCTAGTTATTTTTCTCCTATTTGTGCTCTTGGATAATGAACTTAAGATGTTAATAGGGTTGTAATATGATTAGGAGCTATATATTTCGTAGGACTAAGTTTAGGGACTTGTAAGGAGTGTCAAAAGACTTAATTATCCTCAAAATAACTCAAAAACTAAGTGTTTTTGTTGCTTAAATCATAAGTGTGCGTCGCACACCTCATCTCACATGCTAGGGTGTGTGCCGCACATGTTATCGCATAAGCTTAGGTGTACGTCTCACATCCTATCGCACACTTGAGGGTGTGCACCGCGCAACCAATCACACACTTGATCCAGTAACAATGTCCGATTGTTATGCGTCGTACTCCACTTTGCAGGGCCATAACTCCTTACTCGGGTGTTGGATTTTGGTAAAGTTGGTATCATTGGAAAGCTAATTCAATTATCTAAAATTTGGTGGGTCTAAATATACCAAAACACCATATATACATTGAGTAATTCTCATTCAAAGATGACCCTTACGAAATCGAACACTAAAACTAGATTGATTCAAAAACTCTTAGCTTGCATTACCTTAAGTGACTCATATGAACATGCTTAACACATCATAAGCTATCTTATCACTAAGATACTCATTGTAAGTCATGTACTCAAATATGAGTTACAGGATAGGAGGTTTCATACGTAGGAAAAATTGTTCACTTCCTAGCTTAGAAATATACGGGGTATTACACCGATCTACCATAAACAAGTAATATCAATATCAAATTTACACTTCCTCACAGCATACAACATGATGTACCAAGTTTACAAGTACACTTAAAATCATGAGACAATTCGATCAAGTAAATTTTAATAATAATTTATACACGCATCAACTATCCAAACATCAACAATTTCAAGCATGTCCGAATACCAATCAACAAGTATCCAATTTAGGATCATACACACAAATAAGTCAAGTCTAAACTCCAATTAAACCGTAACCTACTATATACATTTTATTAAATTCGCACTAGCTTTTGGGATGCAACATGACGTACTAAATGTTTAAGTGTACTTAAAATCATAAAGAAATTCAATCAAGTTCTTTCATTTATCAATATTTTGACCCTCTCACGGGTATTATTTCAATAATTCATCATGATCATCAACAATCCATTCATGGCATTAATACAAGGAGTTATCATTATCAAACAAGCCTCTCATAAGCATATTTCAATAAATCATCATTATCACCAATTTAGCCTCTCAAGGACATCCAATAGATAAAGTGATTTTATCAATACCAAACAAGAATATCACAAAATAAATCACAATTTAACATTTAAGCATGCAAGCCACTATTGGAGTATACTTAACCATTAAATATTAATATGTCACTTCCTTTTTCCATATAATACAATCATTACACTTATTCAAGTCATCTATCCTTTAGATATTATATGCTCATCAATACTTGATCCTATCATGATTCTCCTCATTATATTATTGTCCAATACATGCAACTTAATATCATTATAACTCAACTAGGTTTATCACTAGAACAACAAAGATCTATTATATCCATATACTTCATTTACAATAATCTCCTTGCAGGGACATAACACATAATATCACAAGTATCATATAATTAATGAATAATATAGTTTTTGGGATTAAAGTTAAGTTCCCATGTCTTTATCCACCTTAACTCCATGCCCGCAGGCCTAGACATGCTTTCTCCCATCAATTTTAAATTATGAAAATATAAAATAACACAATCTTCTACTCATTACACCTAGCCTACCTGGACGCCAAGCTTTTAGAATAAACAAGCTGCAACAAAGATGCTCTTTCCTTTTCTTCATGCCTTGGAATAATCAATCATCTGAAAATCAAGTAATTATAAGAGTAATTAAATAATTACTCTTCAAATAAATATCTTGGGGATTCAAACCCATTAATTGTACCTTTAATTAAAGGTCTATATCATTCATAATATAGTTTATGAAATTCATCTTAGAAATTTTTTAATTTATAGTTTAGAATCAACACTAGGTCATATTAAAAACACCCATGAGTATTCCCCTAAAGAATTCCACTATTAAAGGTCTTTTTAAGGATTCCAAGATGTTAAAGAATTAAAAGACGAAGAAAATAATAGAAAAACTTACCTCAACGAAGGAATTTCACCTTAAGCTTTGGAAAATCACCTCTCTAGAGTTGGGGAATGAAATTTAGGGTTTTTATACATAAAATACAGCTGAAGTTGATTTAAATATCATCAAAATTTTTGCTACAGTGAAATCCCATTTCAGCTCGGACAGTGCTAAGTAAAACAATCATAATTTTTTACTCTGAATTCGAATTGAGGAACGGTTTATTGCATTGGAAAGAGGTCTTAGAGATATTTGATTTGGTAGGTATTGGGACCCCTAACTCCTTATATTCTATGAGATGTGATCATTTAAAGTTGGTCCTAATAGAAATCCATATCAAAACTGTATCGAAAAGAAAGTTTTATACTTAACTTTGTGTTAGGGATATTGTACGACCTTAATTTATACCTAAAGAACTTTCAACTAAAGTATTGATATTATCATTCATGAATAGTGAAATTCATTGGGCTTGAGTCTATCTAGACACATTCGAAGGCTAAAATCTTTGCTAGAAAGTTTAAGGTGACTTAATAAATAAAATATTAGCTATTTTGGACACAAGGTAATATTGAGGAATGAAAATTAAGAATTTTCATGAATTTATTACGAATAATTTAGTAACAATGAATAGGTCATTACAATCAGATACCCATCCATTCGTCCCCAAATGGACATTCAATAGAGAAAAGCACGAGGTTATAATTAGAGAGACATTACTAATAGAGTTGCTTATACTTCACCATATTTACTCACTCGATATCCTTATCGACCAACCCACATTCTATACTCAATCATTCTATCAAAGCTTTTCAAAATACAAAGATGCAGAGCCAAATATTCACACACTTAATAACTTATTCTCCTTTCAATGGCCTAAGTCTTAAACTTGAGTTTTACGAAAGAAAGATAAAGATGGTTAAAAGATTCACCTTGAATAAGATAAATATTCAAAAATACCTTTTCTTTTTGCCAAAGCTCTAGAGCCCAAATTCAATTCTGAAAAGTGCTATGAGGTGCTACATGAATCTACTACACAAATTGTCAATATTAGATAAGTCACATCTAATCCGCCCAACACACAAGCTCTCCCCGAGACACTTGACTCGGTTTCTAGACAAGACTACTCCATGGAGAATTTACATTTGATCATATTTAAGCCACCACACCACTTACAAGTCACATAACTCAGATATCCACATGAACTCAATCAAAACTATTAAATTCATTTTATAAAAAGCTATCTTCAACACTTCACAAACACTATTATTTTCACCTCAAGATCACCCACGTTTCAAGCTTAGTATTTACTACCATACATAGATGACAACATAACCTCTCACTCATTATACATGCTTACAACAATTGGCCATAAAAATCCCAAAGAATTATAGCCTACAACACATTCTCCTCCACAACATTGTTAAGATTCATCTAATCATCATACCTTAATCACTTAACAAGCAATATACGCCCAGTATCACCCAAGGAAAGATCAATCATGCCATTTAACAATTCACTCATTGTCCCATTTAGGATCATTCTTAATTATTTTATGGGTGTAACTAAGCCATATGATTTTACATTTCCACCATCATAGGAATTACTATCCTCTAAAAGTGTCATATATTAGCTAACTCTGTAGAATATGTAAATGCATAATTCAACCACAAGGTCAAGTCAGTAATAATTTATCAAGATTTTTCCTAATGCATAAATCCATTTCTATAACTTATGTCTAGACAATCACTAACTCAATAGTTTTCAACGACCAACACTTCATGGTCAAGCCAAAACACTCTTAAATCACTAACACCAATTTAAGATATACAAAGTCATTCTTATTTCTACCTAATAATATTTTTATTTTGGGCTTCACTTAACTCTTAATCACCTCAAGAGTGATCCCCACACTACTAGCACATAAGCAAGGTAAAGCAAAATAAATCGATTACAGGTCATTAACGGTCTCATCACCAATATCACATTCCAGACAAGTTATCGATCAAATTCAATAGGTATCAACAACCTCCACTAGTTTTTGTCACTTTTATTTAAACTCATAATTTTGCCAAGCATTAAGAATCTTTTCACATAAGGAACTTAAAGATAATGTCACTTAGCCATTCCTCACAAGGAACCCATTAAAATTTCAATAATAGAACTGCACAAAAATTCTAAATACAATCTCAATGATCGGATCACACAAGGATCCCTACATAATATTAAATAATTGAACCACACAAGTATTTATCCACAACATCATTAGCAAGAATCTATCATTAAGGGAAACATATATCACCTTGGTATTTTATTCATGTCTCTTTTTCACTATTTTTTCTTGAAATCATGTTCTCAAATCATCTTTTCAATTATCATATCATTAATTTTATTAGTATAATAGTACCAAAAATAAGTAAGCACTATAGAATTACTAGTTTCACACAACAAGAAATCAAATAATTCTATCACAATTATCAACAAAAACAACTTAGTCAATTTTTATCTCTGAAATTCAAACAAAAATAATTCACAACAATGACAATAATCTAGCAACCCAAGTTCAGCCATATATCAAAACAAGCAACCTATAAGCTCACTACTTTCACAATTCTTTACCTATTAATAATAACTTTTAGCCTTATTAACAGATACCAATTGAAATCTTCTAAATTTCTATTCAAAATTACAAAGATACCAATTGGAATCAACTATATTCCAATTGAGCTCTGTTAAGATACCAATTAGAATATTCTAGATACCAATTGGATCTAACCCAATAGTCAAATATTAGGATGGCATGATGGAGAAAATGAAAGGAAAATAACTTTTACATGCCTCATAGCTTTTTGAAGATGGGGCTTTACACACCAATGATGAAACTCTACTTGACATTGCTTTTGTACCTGTGGGACCGGAGAACCTAATACTCTGATACCAACTGTCACGACCCAAACTACTGGACCATGCGGGAACCTGCGCTATTCTAAGAAGCTAGGAGAACCCTTATTATCCAACTAAAAATATGTAGAAGACTTCTGTTTTTAAGGAAATATTGGATTAAATATAATAAAGTAAATTAAATATTAATAAATAATTTTTTTAATAAATTTTCATACAAGTGTCCTTTACTATCCGAATACTTAGTCAGACATGTACAGGAGCTATCTACTACAACATAGACAGATAATAATATAAATAATATGAAGACTTTAACATCTGCCAGGATGAAAGTACAGAAGTTAGTGCTGAATATTACCATCCATCTAGTAACTGCAACTCACCTGCATCCATCTACCCCCCAAGAAGAAATGTAGAAGAGTTGGTTCAATACAACTATACGTACTGGTAGGCATCATCGGTCGACCATTTTAGTCCATATAATCATAAAATAAAATTAAAAAAATAGATCATGACATCTTGAATGGACTATTGTAATGATCCGAGACTACCCCTAGTCATCATACGGTGCTTAGGACCATAAGTGATCCTAAGCTAACCCTTGTACTGGCATAACTCATGAGCAACTGAATAAAATACATAAACCATGAAGTAATAAGCGGAAGAAATACATTTAACTAACTATCTTTGAAAACAAAACTATTAAAATGAATACAAATCTACTTATACAAACAAGACTTAAATCAAATACATCAACTTCAACTGATTGTCTATGAAGCCTCTACTAATATTGACTATAGGTAGTCGGGACATGACCTCCAACTATCCCAAATCAATACGACTAAATAAAGAAAAAATGAAATACTACTTAAACTATGACTGAATCAAACCCTTGAATCAAAAAGGCTCATCACCTACTGATTGGAAGCTGTAACTTTCTGATTTTTATGTATGGGCTAAAACTAGTACGTGAATAAGTACTTTTGAAATATACTGAGCATATTGGGGTGAACGCATAAGTAAAACAATAATGCAATATTCAAACACACTTTAAAAAACTGCATGCTAAGTGTAAGTGACTCACCTTGGTTAGAACAATCAAAACTGTCAAATCATAAATTATGAGTAGTAAAGCATAAAAGTAATTCTTGTGATCCACCATACTTAGTTCTAAAAGTTTTATTGTAATTCTATTTTTCAATCATGCAGACTAAGTGAAAAAGGACTCACCTCCATCATATGAAAACTGAAAGCTGAAATCTGGTAGCTAATATCTTATGTAAGACAATATCTGAGTAAATTTGCGAGCCTTTACACTTAGTTTCTAAAAGTTGTTCTGTTATTCTGTTTTAGGACTTAGGCTTAGGGAGGTTCTTCTAACTAACATAAACCATGTGAGCTGTTATGGAGTCTAATGTCTTACCCATGTTGGGGAGAGCTGTTCTACCCTTGCCATCAGAATAGAACCTTATCCTAAGTGATCACTGTCTTAGCTCACTGTGGACACTTAAACTTTAAACCTATGGTGGCACGTAGTTCTGGAGAATGAGACCTTGGAATCATACCCAACTCTGTACTAAATACTACTCCCATACTTATCGCTTAGAACTTTGGGAAATCCACCTTAAAATAGCACAAGGGTTTATAATGAAGACCAATTATGCTTATCTTTCTTTAAATCTCAAACTATATGAACCATGTAGATTCCTTATCTTATCTTAGGATCAAAAGATCAATTCTTTCTTGAATTTTGGTAAACAATCATCAAAGAGGCTTAATATCATAATCTTCTTGAAATATCAATACTAAATCTTAGGGCTTAAAACTCATGCTTTAAACTTATGCAAATTCATATTAAAACATCATGCTCAATATACTTTTTGAAATACTTCT
This sequence comes from Capsicum annuum, assembly GCF_002878395.1. NCBI lineage: Eukaryota > Viridiplantae > Streptophyta > Magnoliopsida > Solanales > Solanaceae > Capsicum > Capsicum annuum. Next base: position 18,789,285 of record NC_061115.1, read on the forward strand.
ACAGTATCATGCTTAAACTCAATTGGAAATCTGTAATCAATGTCTCAAATCATACTCATGGTGTTAAAATCATAAAAGAGGATTCTTTAAATCAAGACAAATATGGACTTTCATGCTTCAATCACTTTATAAATCCAAAACTCAAAACAAGATACTTTGGGTATGAACCCTAATTGCAATTCATGTGAATGAATCTTTAAAAATTAGTTTTGGGCACAAGGATGAAAGAAGTATCCTTGTTCATAGATCCACATACCTTGTTATGCTTGATTTGATGTAAAAGCTTGACTTTGAAGCCTTGGGAATGTTCTTGAATGCTTTTCTTGAACTTCTTGGATTAGTAACCCTAAATTCTTTGTTTTATTTCTTGAAGAGAAGGTGATGGAATGGATGATCTTGAAGATGATTGATTAGGATTTGTTTTTGAGAGTAAAATAGGAGAATGAGGATAAATAATTCCCTAATGGATGCTTAAAATTGTGTTTTTATGACCTGGATTGAGATGGGAAAAGACAAGACTGCCCATTGGAATTAAAAGTTTTAGCAGAAATCCAATTTTGAGGCTTACCGCTGAATGCTATTGGTCCCACCGCTATTGGCACCTCCGAGTAGTGTAATTATGGTGACCTACTATTTTGGAAAATCCCGAATTTGAGGCTTACCACTGAGCGCTATTAGTTACACCGCTATAGGCACCACCGACCAATGTAACGTGGCAGCTTATTGCCTCACACAGAAAATACTGTAACTTTTCACTCGGGTATCGGATTAAGGAAAAATTAGTATCGTTGGAAAGCTGATTCAATTATCTATAGTTTGGTGGATCTTTAGATGGAAAATTCTGCATACATTAAAAGTTATACACTTTCAAAGTTGATCCTTGTAGAATCTAACACCAAACTTTGGACGAATCTAAGGTTCTTAGCTTAACTTTGTTCTAAGTAAATTCTATGAACATCTTTCACTTCGAGAGCACTTCACAAACTAGGGTATTGATCATGACACCTGTATTAACATAAAAATCATGAGATTAACATTTATACACATAGGAACGAGGGTTTGAATTCTAGCATGAAAATATAGGGTGTTACAAATATAATTCAACTAAGGTTGTAATAACATTATTAATTTACCTTTATAACTTACATCATCCAACTACTCTTCCAACTCCATCAATATTATATTCACTACTACCATACTCTAGCCTCATTAATTCATACAATCAACCACAATCCATGGCTGATACATCACTATTCCTCATTATTCACCTTATCGTTTTCATTACTCATATTCACAGGAACAACCCGAAATCATAGAAAACCCACACTAAACTTTTGGGCTAACAACCAAATCCTCTCTTATAATATTAAAGAATGATAACTAGCCATTCTAGAAAGCTATTATTAAAACATGTATAAATGAAGCAAGTAGCCAACATCTAAGAAAGTGCAAAGTTTCACTTTGTCAAATACATATCACACAATCAAATACCTAATAAATCAACAATACAACAATAACAGATCAAACAATGCTTACAAACAAGCCATATAACCATCAAGAGCATCAACCATATTGTAAACATCTACAGATTCAACTAAAGACACACATGCTATGAGACTTATTTTTGCCCAAATAGTCATGACCTGCAGGGAACAATCTACGTTCATGTGTCATACCGGTGTGGTACCCGATCTACCATATACATATTTGTACCGGCGTGGTATCCGATCCACCATATACATATCCATACCGGCGTGGTACCCAATCTAATATTTTCATATCTATACTGGCGTGATACCCGATCCAACGTATACATAACCATGCCAGCGTGGTACCTGATACATCATACACATATCCGTACTGGTGTGGTACCCTATCCAACATATACATATCCATACTAGTGGGGTACCCGATCAAACATATATATATCCATATCGGTGTGGTACCCAATCCACAATAAACAAGTTACATCAATATCAAATTTACACTTTATCACACCATACAACACGATGTACCAAGTTTACAAGTACACTTAAGGTCATGAGACAATTCCATCAAGTAAATTTTAATAATTATTTATACACGCATCAACAATCCAATCATCAACAATTTCAAGCCTGTCTGAATACCAATCAAAAAGTATCCAATTTAGGAGCACACACACAATTAAGTTGAGTCTAAAATCCAATTAAATCATAACCTACAATATATATTTTATTAAATTCACACTATCTTTCGGATGCAACCTGATATACTAAATTTATAAGTGTACTTAAAATCATAAAGAAATTCAATCAAGTGCTTTCATTTATAAATATTTTACCCTCTCAAGGGTAATATTTCAATAATTCATCATGATCATCAACAAGCCATTCATGACATTAATACAAGTAGTTATCATTATCAAACAAACCGCTCATAAGCACATTTTAATAAATCTACATTATCACCAATTTATCCTCTCAAGGACATCCAATAGATAACGTGCTTTTATCAATACCAAACAAGAATATCATAAAATAAATCACAATTCAACACTTAAGCATGCAAATCACTACTAGAGTATACTTTCTCATTAATTATTAATATGCCACTACCTTTTTCCATATAATACAATCATTACACTTATTCAAGTCATCTATCCTTTAGATATTACTATGCTCATCAATAATTGATCCTATCATAATTTTCCCATCATATTATTGCCCAATTCATGCAACTTAATATCATTATAACTTAACTAGGTTCATCACTAGAACAACTAAGAACTATCATGTACACATACTTCATTTACAATAATCTCCTTGCGGGGACATAGCACATAATATCACAATTATCACATAATTAATCAATAATATATTTTTTGAGATTAAAGCTACGTTCTTGTGTCTTTATCCACCTCAACTCTATGTCCGCAGTCCTAGACATGCTTTCTCCCATCAATTTTAAATTATGAAAATATAAAATAACACAATCTTCTACTTATTAAACCTATCCTACCTGGAGATCAAGCTTTTGGAAGAAACAAGATGCAACAAAGATGCTCTTTCCTTTCCTTCATCCTTGGAATAATCAATTATCTAAAAATCAATCAATTATAAAAGTAATTAAATAATTACTCTTCAAACAAATATCTTGGGGATTCAAACCCATTAATTCTACCTTTAATTTAAGGTCTATACCATTCCCCAAGTTCAAGTAATCATTAATTACCTCTTTCAAGCTTAACCCATCTTAATTAATGAAGATTTTAATCTAAAGGTCTCATTTTTACAGAATTTAAGGTTCCTAACCATTAAAATTCATAATCTAGTTTATGAAATTCTTGTTAAGAATCTTTAATTTATAGTTTAGAATAAACTCTATGTCATATTAAAAACACCCATGAGTATTTCCATCAAGAATTCCACCATTAAAGGTCTTTTTAAGGATTCCAAGATGTTAAAGAATTAAAAGACAAAGAAAATAATGGAAAAACTTACCTCAACGAAGGAATTTCATCTTAAGCTTTGGAAAATCACCTCTCTAGGATTGGAGAATGAAATTTAGGATTTTTAGACCTAAAATATGGCTAAATCTGATTTAAATATCATTAAAATTTTTGCTACAGCGAAATCTCATTTTAGCCCGGACAATGCTCAGTAAAACAGTCATAACTTTTTACTTCGAATTCGAATTGAGGAATGGTTTATTGAATTGGAAAAAGGACTCAGTGATATTTTAGTTGGTAGGTATTAGGACCCTTAATTTCATATATTCTATGAGATATGGTCGTTTGAAGTTTACCCTAATAGAAACCCATATTGAAACTATATCGAAAAGAAAATTTTATACTTAACTTTGTGTTAGGGATATTGTACGAACTTAATTCATACCTAAAGAACTTTCAACCAAAGTATGATATTATCACTCATGAATAATTAAATTCATCAGTCTTGAGTCTATCTAGACACATCCGAAGGCTAAAATCTTTGCCAGAAAGTTTGAGGTGACCTAATAAATAACATATTGGCTATTTTGGACACAAGTTAATATTAAGGAATGAAAATTCTTAATTTTCATGAATTTATTATGATAATTTAGTAACGATTAAATGGGTCGTTACGCTAACACATGATTTATCTTGAAAAAATTTCTTACTCAAGGGACTAACAATTTTGACCTATGATGTGTAGGGTTTTTAAAAAAATTTCACCAACTTCAAAGAATGATTTAAAATGACAACTCTATTATCTAGGATACTAACTCTAGACAAGTAAGATAATGCTTATATCAATACGTAGGATATTCTGTCATATGCTTTGGCCATATCCAACTTAAGCACTATTCTTCTCCTAATATATGGCCATATCCTCGGCCCTTACTCAAACCTCAAGCATAACATGCAGTTTATGTTGAATTTCAACACATACAAAGAGTCAAAATGCAACGGGAAAGTTAAAAAGGAATGTGCCTTTAGATATCATTGTTCAAGAGTGGTGGAGAATCCTTTGTCATAACTTTAATTAGAAAGAGGTAGAGAAGAAACCTTAGAATCTTCTAGCCTATGCCTATCAAAAGTTATGCCAGACTAATAGAATCACAAGTGTATTTATAGGTAAACTAGGGATTCTTAGACAAATAAATTTAACCCTAGGGACTTTCATAGTTATTTCTTGCCATCAAAGAAATACCATATATGCATAACTTGGAGGAAAAGTAAATGACTAGTTTATTACTTTACTTAGAAGACAAGGTAAATTTATTATCAAAAATATGTGGCTCATTAGTATGTAATATTATACGTAATATTCTTACATTCTCCTACTTGATCCATATATCAAAATCAGAAAATCCTTTATGAGTGAAAAATAGGCAATATCATCATACACATATTCACTTAGCTTAAGAGTTATGCAATAATCACTTTATCAAGAATATATAATACAAGAATCATGGTGGGCATGCTTTTAATAAAACACTTCCTTCCATGTATTACAATGTATAATATGTTCTAAACAAAGTGTCCAACAACTTTACAAATGAGCTTAATATAAGTCATTCAGAGTCCAACTTTATTGGATCCAATGATCACTTTATAATACATGAAAATCAAAATGTACACGTTCATGTATAACAAAAATGATAATGTCTAGACAAACTGTTAGAGAATATAGCAAGAATAAAATGAGTTATTAAGTACCACACTGGTCACTTGATCCTTGAAAAAATTAGTTGGTAAACCTTTAGTCATAGGATCATGTAACGCCCCAATTTTTTGGAATCAGAATGCCATATGGTGCTCATGATCTCGAAGGACCACAAGCTAACCCTCTTCTGATATATGTACCTGGGTACTGCATAATATAATAAAATAAATTTGGAAATTGGCAAAACTTGCCATAAGGTTCAAAACATCTAAAATACACAAATCTAAAAACTGAATACTTATACATCTGTCCGAAAAACCTCTAACTTTCTAAGCTGTGGAGTTGATGGGACATGTCCCCAACTTACTCCATCTACTAAAAATAGATAAATTCTAATGCAATAGTAAACTAAGGATCATCCTCAAATGAAGTGGACTCACTGCTACGTCTATTGTTGTTGACTAGGTCTGGACTGCTAAAGGTACTCTGGATCTCGTGCTTCTAAACCTATGGCATCAAATAAAACACCATAGCGTAAATGCATTAGTACGTTTGACTGTACTGAGTATGCAAATGGGGTAAAGCTGAATGCAAGGGCTTATGCATAAACATAACTTAACTAATAATATGCAAGAGAGGGATAGAATACATAGAGAGTCTGTAACTACTGAACATACTGTGCATACTGTGATTGAGCATACTGGGACTAAATCTAATAACTGATACTGAATATACTATCAATCTGAGGTTTTTAAACATACTAAGATTATACGTATCTAAAGCTACTGAAACTGATATCTATACTTATTAATACTGAGAAACTGGATGACTGAGTTTACTAATAATTTATATTTGAGTTCACTAACTCTAGGATACTGAATGACTGAATCAACTAATAACTGTAACTGATTTTTAAGCTTACTAGTATCGACTTGCTGAATTTGAGATCAAGTCTATCTAGCGGGTGATCTCTTAATCTTCTAATAATGATCAAGATTAACTAAGTTTGAGATCAGGCCTATCTAGCAGGTGATCTCTGTAAGCACTGATATTGAATAACTTTATGTGAGACCAGGCCTATCTAACGGGTGGTCTATGAATTAATTGAACTACCTGAGTTCCTTACTGGGATAGATGACTGTATCTGACAGTCTTGATTTTTGAGTTCTACTCTGAAGACTGATACTGAAATTGTAACTATAGAAGTTCTTACTTAACCGATATGCCCCGATTCTGAACTAGTGGGGTCCAACCTGTAAACCCAGCTAGAAGGGTGTCAATACCGTGCCACGGGTAAAGACCTCTCTGGTCAAGCCTTTCTAAAAGGTGACCCTGAAGAGAAAGTCAAGCCTAAGGCTATGGGGACTCCTGCAGGTAGTCCAGCCTTTATTTGACGGGTGACTTCTCGTCCTGCGCTGGCTATGTAGTTATGGAGTACAGGGATTTTTTCTAACGTATCCATCTCTCTAATGGGGAAGCCACCATCCTGCACTCGTTCGGTGCTAGTTCCTACTCCCAACTGAAAGACTCTGAACTGATCCTTAACTAAACTTAGACTGAGCTAAACATTGTTACTGATTATCTTACTTGACTGATCTAACTGAGTTCACTTGGTTTCATTATCTAATGGAATACTTTTGAATTCTACTTTCTGTCTGGATACTATGGAGTTCTGGAACTCATTGAACTTTACTGGAATCTGATCCGAATACCGAATACTACTGAGATCTGAATTGAGAACTAGGCTTGAATAGATTGAATACTGAGATTTACTAAATTTTCTTAACGTTTGTACTGAATGAATTTTACTAATCATAGCACGATTGAGATTCTCTTAAACTGACTCGGCCCTAGGCATACAACTATATTTTTTGGGTACAAGTACCCACAGGACTCGATGGAAGGAAAATGATAGGACTTGACTCTTTGAATATATGACCAACATCACATCATAACAATAATCTATCATATCAACGTCATAACAATAGTCCATCATTCACAACATGATCAAGAATGTATCACTCCAAGCACTCGAGAACATTCAACATGTAAATTGAATATAGAGGCATGCTATTGTCTCATGAATTATTCAACAAGGAAATCCACATGAATAGGAAGTACATGCAACATACTATTCTTTATTCACATTGGCTTTACAACAAACACTTGACACGTATTACTTGTCATAAAGTTGGGGGTTTATACCTAATATGCCACAATGGTACTATTTTCTTCATATAAGCATTCTACCAAACATATGGGAGACAAACTATGGTTATACAACAATTCATTACCCCTAATTAACATGATTATATAATTTAACATGTTTATTGAAGAGGCTTTTTCATGAATATCACATAATCAACACACGCTAGGGTCAAAGTTTGCATCTTTATAATCAAGACATGAATTAAAACTCAATATCAACATGAACTTCAACCTCAATTCACATGCATCATAAAATCTCATGAAAACATAAACTTAAAAATTTTATAAAGGGTTCTTGAACTTCTTGGGTGGAAGAAACCCAAGAATCAACACTTGCATACCTTATTTTCTTGGTTTAGAAAGAATCTACGGAGGAATTCTTGAGCTTGAATCTTGGAATATAAACCCTAATGGTTGTTCTTGAATAAAATAGAGAGAAACTAACAATATTTGAGTGTAAATATGCTGAATTTCGTGTTAAAGAAGTATATAAAGGGTTGGAAGATTACCATTTTGCCCTTGGAAACACGGAGATGAAAGCTGATTTTTGGCCCAAGGCTATAGGTAGGGCGACGCGTTGCCTAGCCTGGGGGACTACCCCGGGCAACGCCTAGAAATAGAGGTTCTCAACCTAAGGCAGCGCCCTGTCTAGAGCGTTGCTCTATCCTGGGCGACGCCTTGAGTCGCCCCGAGCTACTGTTTCTGAAATCCAAACGTGCCCTTATGCTATCCAAAAATTTTGAAACTCATCCGGAATGTACTATGACCTTGCCCCATCACAATGCAACTTGAAAATCAAAGATCGGAGGTTAGAAAGGTCACAAAATAATTCATCGAAGTTCTCTAGCTTATGGAATGAAGAAAGTTTCAACACTTAGCCAAATTTTAAGTGCGAAGCTTCACTTGGCAAGCTTAAAATAGCGTTAACGACCCAAAAAATTTATGGGGTCTTACAGATCAACAATCATTAAAATAGTATTACCATGTTCAAAGCTCATATTTAGCTTCTTGACGTAATCTCTAACCATCAAATACTTTATGTTGATGTGCTTACTTTGGCTACCACTCTTATTATTTTTTGAAAAAATATTACAGCTAAATTATCACAAAATAATCTCAATGGTTTTGCTATATAATTGACAACTTTAAGGCTTGAAGTAAAGTTCTTCAATCATAACATAGGTGATGTAGCTTCATAACATGCTATAGATTCAGCTTCCACTGTGGATGTTGCAATAATGATTTTCTTAACACTTCTCCAAGATACAACACCTCTCACAAGAAGAAAAATATTTCCAAAAATAGATTTACCACTATCTTTACATTCACCAAACAGGAGTCTGAATACTTAATGACTTTCAATGTGTCAGAATATTTGTATGTAAGCTTAAGATCCTTGGTTCCTTGTAAATATCTCAAAATCCTTTTACCAACTTTTCAATGATCAAGACTACGGTTACTTTGATATTTGCTAAGCATTCCTACTATAAATTCAATATCAGGTCTAGTACAGACCTGTGCATACATAAGGCTCCCAACAAGTGAAGCATATGGAATGTCTTTTATTTGCTCTTATTCTAATGCATTTTGTGGATATTGATTCAATGAGAATTTGTCACCTTTAATGATAGGTGCTGCTACAGGTAAACAGTTTTTTATTTTGTATCTTTTCAAAATTCTTTCTATGTAGACTCTTTGAGATAGTTCAAGCAATAGTTGAGATCTATCTCTACGAATCTCTATGTCAGTGACATATGAGGCTTATTTCAAAATTTTGAACAAGAAATGGTTTCATCTCATGCAAGAACCCCCAATCATTACGAGCAATTAAAATGTCATCCATATATAAGATTAGAAAAAATATATTTACTCACACTTATCTTAAGGTATATTCATTGATCAATGATGTTCTCCATAAATTTGAATGAAGAAACAACATTATGAAATTCAATGTACCATTGTCCAGAAAACTTTTTTATTCCATAAATAGATTTATTCAACTAGAAAATAAGGTAACTTTTATTCTTATAACTAAATCCTTCAGGCTAATGCATGTATACCTCCTTTTTAAGATCTCAATTTAGGAAATTTGTTTTCATATTCATTTGATGTAGCTCTAAATAAAAAAGAGATACTAATGTCCTGATTACTCTTAATGAATCCTTCTTTGATACAAAAGAGAAGGTTTCATGATTTTCAATACCTTTCTTTTAAGTAAAACCCTTGACTACAAGTCTAGCTTTGTATCGTTCAACATTATTATGTTCAACATTATTATATGGGTCTCTTTTGGTTTTAAAAACTCATTTAATTCCTATAATAGAGACTCCTTTTGGTAATTCATCGAGATAACAAGATTTATTTTTAGGCGTAGATTTCATCTCTTCTTTCATGGCATCATGCCAAAGTGTGAAATTTTCTCCACCCATGGCTTGTGAAAAGAAACACGGATCATCTTTTAGTCCAACATCATAATAAACTCTTGAAAAAATACAACATAGTCATTAGAAATTGCTAGTCTATGAACTCTTGAGGATTTTTTTACTTCCACTTGTTTAGGTGTTCCTACAAAAATGGGTTCAAGTAAAGCAGATTATTTTTCAAGTGCCTCATCAAGTGGTGGTGGCTCTTGAACTTGTTGTTCTTTAGGTAATTCATGAATATTTTAATTGATATGCATTTAAGTTTTCAATATATCAAGGTACCATAAGTGGTTCTCTTATTTCTTTTAGTTCCACCACTTGAGTTGAACCACTCCCACTTACTTCATGTTCTTCAAAAAATTTAGCATTTCTAGCCTCAACAATTTTAGGAGAACAAGAAGGACAATAAAATCTAAATACTTTAGAGTTAACAATATAACCTATAAAGAAAGCACTTTTTGTTCGTTCATCTAACTTTTTAAATTGTGGATTATAAATCCTCGCTTCAGTTAGACATCCCCAAATATGTAAATGGCTTAAATTAGATACCCATCCTTTAAATAATTTAAAAGGTGTCTTTAGGGACAGCCTTGGATGGAACCCTATTTAAAATCTACATAATAGTTTTTAAGGATTCATTCAATAAAGATAAATATAAACTTGATCTGCTAATTATGTTTCTTACTATATCCATTAATGTCTTATTTCTTCTTTCTTCCACACCATTTTATTGCAGTGTTTGTAGCATGGTATATTGTGCAATTATACTTCTTTTAAGAAAATCAACAAATGGACCTTTAACTTGTCCCTTTTCTGTGTATCTACCATGATATTCTCTACTCTTATCAGATCTTACAATTTTGATCTGAGCTTTAATTTATTTCTCTACTTCTATTTTAAAAACTTTAAAAGCATCAAGTGTTTCTAATTTATTAAACAAAAGATAAAGATACATATATCTTGAATAGTCATCAATAAATAAGATAAAATTTCTCTCACCATTCAAGTAACAAGTAGGGAAAGGTTCACAAATATCTGTATGTATGATCTTAAGCAACTTAGAACTCTTTTTGGCACCTTTAGTGGATTTGTTAGTCTGTTTACTCTTTATGCAGTCCACAAAGTTTCAAAGTTAGAAAAATCAAGAGCTACAATAACTCCATCATTTACTAATCTTTTGATTCTTTCAGTAGAGACATCTCCCAATCTCTTGTGCCAAAACTTGTTGAGTTCTCATTAATAATACATCGCTTAGTGTCACTTTCTTTATCATGCAGAGTTATGACATTACATTAAGTTGGGGGCTAGATCAAATTTAAATAACTTTCCAAACAAATTTTCAAAATTAATAACTTTATTACCTTTGAAAAGCTTCGTTGTAGATAAATGAAAATTGAAATCATAACCAGCTATTAAATTAAATTTCTAAAATATGATGGAACATAAAAAGTGTTTTCTAAATCAAATTGAAAACAATCTTTTAAAATGAGCCTATAAGTCAATATGCCTTCCACATATGATGCCGTCCTATTGCTAGAATAAAATTTTATTCACTTTTCATTGGTTTCTTTAGAGGTAGAAAATCCTGCATGATTTTGAAAATATGAGTTGTGAACCAGAATCGATCCATTATGTATTTTCATAAATTTCAATGAAATTAAATTCAAAACATACAAAGGTAAAATTACCTTTCTTCTGAATCTACTTTTTGTATTTCAGGTAATCTTTCTTTCAGTGCTTCATTTTATCTGCAGAAACAACAAGTCTCTTTGTCAAAATTGTCTTTCTTCTTCATAGGAACACTTTTGTCCTTCACTTCATTCTTCTTATCATGAGTCACCAAATTATAAATTTTGGGTATTTCATGTTTGAACCTCTCCTCTTCTTGCACACACATGATCAAGAGTTCATTGATTAACCATTTATCTTTATATGTGTTGTAGATACAAGGAATGGACCATATTCCATCGAAAGAGAGTTGATAGTAAAATGCACAAGAAATGATGCAGACATATCAACCTCAAGCGACTTATGTTTAGAAAAAATATCTCTCATCTTTATAATATGCTCATGCACTATACGATTTTTATTAAATGTCATACCTGAGAGCCTCTTCATAAAGGTGTTGTCCAATGCCTTATCAGAACTTACAAATTATTCATAAATTGTCTTTATATAATATTTGACATTATTGTTGTTAGGGATGAAACCTCTAATAATTTGACTTACATAAGTTTTTATGAGCATTAAGCTCAAGCGCTTAAACCACTCCCACCAGACATAAGAAGCCTTAGCCTCTGGCATATTTAATTTTGTGGGCTTAGGTTGTTCTTCTATATGAAGTGTCAGATCTAGCTCTGAATATCTTAAAAAGAGAAGGACTTTCCCCTTTCATTCAATAAAGTTGTCACCAGATAACATTGGAATTCGAGCATTTTTGTTAAATAGAAAAATATAAAAAGTTGTGTTAACTACAAAATAAGGATACACATACATAAGCTATGAAATACATAACCATCAAAATTAATCATGTAAATACTTACTCTTAAGTAAATTCTAAACCTTCCTGTGGATAGAGGTTGCAACCATACTTAGAATTACTTAACTTCATTAGACTAGTAAATCAAATAAAAATAAAAAATAATTCATACCTTTAGGCATAGGATAATTTTAAACAGAAAGGTTTACTATCTATTCCAGTTAATATAACCGAACTAGTTACCTCCATATGGGGTAAAGTTACTATTTTGACAAGAGAATAAGACTTTATTATATGTCATTATTATATCTTCATCACTTAGTTTATGTTATTAAAGAACTTATTTTCTTTGTATCATATACTCGGGATGTTGTGGATAACTCAAATATTTAACTTTAACAATTAACTTAAAGGTATAGTTAATTAATCACAATGTTAAAACCGAATTGAATAGACATAGCCTACATCAAAGCAATCCTATGTGCAAAGTATCTCATATTAATAAAAAAAAACTGCATAACAAATAAATAGGCCGAGCCTAAATATCCTTCATTAAAATGGTAATTCTAATTAAAACAAAAAATTATTAAACAAATAAGAAAATATACATGATATCTGTAATTGTTTATGTCTACAATACTTAAACTAGCATAGCGAACTTTAAGAAATTCTATATTCAAAATTCCTAAATAGTTGTCTTTTCCTTTTAACAATTGTTATAATATATATCATATGATGACAACATGTTTTAAGGAATAGAACGGCTTTTAAAATAAAACATTGTCTTTGACAAGTCAGACTAATCATTGTTAAAAATATAAAAATATAAATTTTGGATTTCACATAAACCCTCATGATAAATGGTTTTAAAAGTTCAGTAGTTTAACAAGTACCCTTATGCCATGATAATTTAGAACTAGCAGAGAACTTCAATTATGGAAGGTCTTAAAATAGGTTCGAAAAAACACAAAAAAACAATTTATCCTTTAATTTTAACCAAAAAATAAACAATATGGCTAAAGAAGGCTCTCTTATACCACATGTTGAATTTCAACACATATACAGAGTCAAAATGCAGCAAAAAAGTTAAAAGAGAATGTACCTTCAGCCATCGTTGTTCAAGTGTTGTGGACAATCTTTTTTCAAAACTTTAATAAGAATGAGGAAGTGAAGAAACCTTACAATCTTCTAGTCTATGCCTATCAAAAGTTATTCCAGACTGATGGAGTCAAAAGTGCATTTATAGATAGGCTAGAGACGCTTAGACAAATAACTTTAACCGTAGGGACTTTAATAGTTATTTCAGAAAAAAACTTTCTGAGAGTTGCAATTCAAACTTTGTATTGCTTTTTCTTTGTCTGTTTTACTTACAATGGGGAACCTATATTTACAGAAATTCACGAGAGATTAAAAACAACAAAAGATTAAGTAGCATCCTCCTGATTTAGTTATAACAATCAGAAGGATATTAAGGAACTATTATGGAATAATTCTTGATAGGAAATCCCTGTTATATGACAACATTTTGAATAAGATTTGATATCAAGTGATTAGCTCTTTCATTGTATGGATAATGAACCGTAGTTGTAAATTATTCCTTATTATTTTCATTTTTTTCAAGCTAGAGGAAATGATTGAAAATACTCCTAGCTTGTCCCTAAAATGCCATAAAGGTTTGGTTAAGATATTCCCAATCTGATGAGATGATGAAATATATTGAGTTATCAATGCTCCAATAGCTACCATCTCATAAATAAAGTGATAGTCAATCTCTATGTGTTTTATACTAGCATAAAACACTGAATTTATAGTCATGTACAATGCACTTTTGTTATCACAAAAGAGTTTTGGTGGTTCATGTACGCTATTTTAACGTCTCATAGTAAGAAGGTAATCCATACTAGTTCTGCCATTGTACTTGCCATTGACCTATATTCTGCTTCAGAACTTGATCTTGAAACTTTTGGTTGCTTCTTTGATGACCAAGAGATGCACTTAGCTCCTAGATATATATAGTACTCAATAGTGCATCTTCTATTATCCGGACAACCTGCCCAATCAGCGTGACAAAATCCATATAGCTTTAGAGGACCTTGGGCAAGAAATTTGATTTCATGGTGCATTGCTCCTTTGAGATAGATAAGAATTTTCTTGACTTCTTTCATGACTTATTCTATTGGCTCATTCAATTTTTTACATACTTTATTGAATGCTTGGACGATGTCAGGACGTGTATATGGTAGATACTGAAGTGCACCTACTAAACTTCAATATTCCCTTTCCTTACGTAGCTTTGAGTCCTCTGGTGTTGGTGTAATTTCAATGCCATTGGTGTATTTAAATAAGCACTTTTTATAAGGTTTGCTAGATTAAGAAGATCTTTTGTGTACTTGTCTTGTGATAGAGTAATGCCTCCTGGAAAATATTGTACTTCTAGCCTAAGAAAATAATATAATTTTCCAAGTCCTTTAATGTAAATTTTGAGTTGAGTTGAGTTATTAGTTCCTGTATAAACTCTTAATTGTTTACTATAAGCACAATAACATCAACATAAATTACCATAAGCACAATAATAGCCTATTTTCTTAAATAAATAAGTAAGAGTTTGTCCTACTGCAGACAAAACCAATGTGAATTAAAAATTTAGACAATCTACTAAACCAAGAACGAGGTACTTGTTTGAGTTCATAAATTATTTATTTAGCTTGCATACGTAATTAGGGAGTTTTGGATCCCTAAATTCTTGCGGCTACTCCATATACATAGTTTCTATTAAGATAACATGGATGAAGGAATTTTTGACATCCAATTGTCTTAATTTCTAGCTTGACGAGACTGCAATAGCTAGCACAAATCTAATGATAGTAGCTCTTTCAACTGGATTGTAGGTTTCTTTATAGTCTATGTTTTCCACTTGTGTGTACCCTTTGTAATCAGGAGAGCTTTGAATAATTTTATTGATCCATTTTTCTTAAATTTGACTCGATAGATCCATTTTGAACTAACTACATTAGTGTTTGTTGGTCTGGGCACAAGGATCTAGGTGTGATTTTCATGTAGTGCTTGTATCCTTTTTTTCATTTCTTCTTGTTGGGAGTGAACAAGAGCATCTCTGTATGATTTTGAGGTTCTAATGTTGCTAGTTGCGATCATGGTGCGGTGATGTAATTTGCCTCCCTATTGATATTTTTTATCTCGAATCTATTGAGTTTCATTTTTAAGGTTAGGATTTAATTCTAGATCATTTCTCACCTTCATTCGAGTTATCATATGAGTGTTTTTTTAGGCTTGCGTTGGACTCAAAGATTCTGGTTCTTTATTGCCGATGAGTTGTTCATGTTCTATTGCATGAGTTTCTATATTTTCTGTTGCATTTTCTGATTCAGTACTGATCTCCAACATAGTTTCATTTTCTGACTCTACATCTCATAGCTAAGATGACTTCTCATTTACCTTTTAAGATTTGTCACTCATTTACATCCAAATTCTTGTACACTATAATGACTTAATTGTGTAAATGAGACTAATTCTTCACTAAAATATATTAATATCCAGCTTTGTGATCTTATAGGGAATCTGATGAAAACGAGTTGAGACAAAGCTGAAGGAGAAGTAAAGTGGGCAAGAAGAGAAAAAGAGTTGAAGATCAGTGTCACGCCCCAATAGGATGTGAGGAAAGTGGTATCAGAGAAGGTCATCCTAGGGAGTCTACAAAGTCGTGTCTATGTAGAGTCTTGTTTATAGGTGTGTTGTGCACCACATCTATAAATAGGAGGATATGGGACATTTAGGGGTTGTCTCTTTTTCTTCATATCTTAGATTGTGTAATAGAGCCCAAGTCGTAGGTGAAGTCATATTTAACCATCGAATCTATTTTTTTCTCATTATAGTAAAGATATCGGATACAATAAGGAGTAAGAATGTAGGTAAGCTAGTAGACGTGGGTGCTCGAGAAGGGACCAGGAAGTTACCAGCTAGATAAGCTAATCAAATTGAGGCACAAGCTGAGTTTGTATCACAAACCTCTTCTACTCCTCCATCTCCAAAAGATCTAAGGAGGGAAAGAACAACATCCTCAGAATCACCTATTAATGCTATTGATAAAGATCTAAGAAATGCGCTTGTAACGCCTAAAAATGGTCCCGAGACATCATACGGTGCTTAAGATCACAAGTGATCCCAAGCTAACCCTTCTATTGGCATAACTCATAAGTAACTGAATAAACTACATAAATCTGAATGAAATAAGCAAAAGATAACTCTTTTCTGAATCTGATCATTACAAAACTAAATTAAAATAATTACAACTCTTCTTTTACGAATAAAACTGGAATTAAATACCTTAACTCTACTGACTGTCTATGAAGCCTCTACTAGTATTGACTACAGGTAGCCGGGACATGACCCCCAACTATCCCAAATCAATGCGACTGAATAAAGAAGAAAAATAAAATATTTCTCAAATTGTATAACTAACTCGAGCCCTTGAATTAAAAGGACTCATCACCTGCTGACTGGAATCTACAACTATTTGAATATGGTATGCATTACAACTCATACCTACATTATGAGATCATGTAGAAAATAGACATATATGTGGATCATACTTTGAGGATGTACGAGTATATGGGGTGAAATGCATAAGTAAAACATCATCTCATCATCATAACTTGTAAAACAATGCATGCTAAATGTAAATGACTCACATAAGCTGGAATATATGAAATACTGAAAATAATAATCATGAGACACAAATCATACTTGTAAATCTACTGAGTCATACCATTTAGTTCAAAAAGATACGCTATTACTCTGTTTTTAAATCATATTGTCTAAAGAGTAGAAAGGACTCACTTCTTAGTCTGAAATCTGAAAGCTGAAATCCGTAGCACTTATATTTCTGTAAATCATAATTTGAGTAAAACGGTGAGTCTTTACACTTAGTTTTCTAAAGAATCTGGGAAACACTTTATCTTAGATCTTAAGAATCTTAAAGCCATAATTTCCAAAACATATGCTTTTATCTTAAAGCTTTAAATCAATAGAATGTTGAAGAGTGGGGGACATCTGTTGGGAGGTTCTTCTAATCGACATACACCAAGTGAGCACCCATGGATTCCCACGTCTGGCCCCCGTTAGGTAGGGCTGTTCTACCCTTGCCATCGGAATAGAACTTCTATCTTAGTTATCACAATCTAAGTCTTCCATGTAGAAGTAGGAATAAATCTGAATCCTACATTGGCACGTAGTTCTGGGATCTGAAATCATAGTAACCTACCCATCTCGGTGCTAAATACTTCTCCCATTCTTATGCTCAAAATCTTAAGAAATCCACTTCAAAAATAGCACAAGGGTTTACAAGAAAACCAATTATGCTTTACTTTCTTTAAATCTCAATTCATATGAACAAAGTGGATTCTTATATTAGCTTAAGACCAAAAGTTCAAATCTTTGTCAAAATCTGTGAGTAATCTTATCAGAGGGTGCTCATAGCCCAAATAATCTTGAAATAACAATCTTAAATTGGGGCTTAACGACCAATGCATCAATCTCATGTTAAAACATCTAAAAATTCATTCTTGATAATGTAAACACTTATAATTAATCATAAAATCTGGAAATTACTGCACAATGCATAGAAATATGAATAAAGTCATGTAATTTCAACTTCTAAATCAATGAAAATCTCATAATCTTGTAAGTAATGATAATGGGTATAAACCCTAACTTGAATTTCATGGAAAATTTCATAAATTGCAGTAAATTTATAATCAAAGTAAGGTTTTGGGCACAAGAATGAAAGAATTATCCTTGTTCAAACCTCACATACCTTGGATGATGAACTAGATGAACTAGATGAACAAGCTTGCTTTTGAAATCCTATTTGTGCTCTTGAATGATAATTCTTGGTGTTCTTGAATTGGGAGTTTTGAATCTTGAATTGATTTGGGAAAAGAATGGTGGAATCTTAGGGATTCTTAAAGTTGAATGATAAATCTTAGGATTTTGGTTGAGAGAAATTTTGATGAACATAAGCATAAAAGGCTTGTAATGGGGTTGAATCATGTGTTTAGACAGATTTGTGGGCTTGGGAATTGACAAAAACACCCTCCTTGAGATTTTAAATGATACTAAAAAAGTAACGAAAATCCCAATTTGGCTGGCCACCGCGACGCGCCACAATCGTGGTGGCTCACTAGAAAACAACGAGTGGGAACTGGGCTTTCTCCACGATGCAGAGCTATCGCAGTGCCCATTTGTTTTACAATTATGGACATTGGCGCGATGCACCACTATCGCGTAGGCTTGCTGGAAATTGACAAATATGAAATGGGACTCCTTCGCAATGTGGTGGAATCGTGGAGTCTCACTGGAATTTGACAACTACCTATTTGCTTAGCTCCACGACACGCTGAGAGTCCAGGTGACACACTGTCAACTTAAAAATGCCATAACTCCTTCCCCGAGTGTCGGATTTAGGTGAATTTGGTATTGATGGAAAGCTTATTCAATTTCCCAAACAATTGAAAGTTAAAATCTTAAAAATTTCTCATGGAATAAATATTATTCATTTTGGGAGCTATCCCTTAACATTCTAGAAATGAATTTAAGCTAGGAAAAATATGGGGTATTACAATATCTCCTCCTTTGGGAATATTCATCCTCAAATGTGACTAATTCGGCTAAAATTACTGAGGAATCTGAGGTTTTAAGCTATCATGCACAACTAAAATAAACTATATGACTGAATCCCAACGTAGTGGGCTACTAAACTGATCTGTGAGTGCATGAACTTTCATGCGAATAGTTATATGGCTGAGATTGAAATGAGAGCGTCAACTTATGACTCACTATTACTTTAGGCTGGATTTGATTTCACAAGGAAAGAATGAGAGGTTTATGACATGAAACTTGAGGTATTACAATGTCTCCCCCTTGGGATCGTTCATCCCCGAAAGATACTGATTTGGTTATAATACTAGGGAAAGACTGAGATGATCCACAGCATACTTATGAACTGAATCATAACTTAATAACTGATCTGAAACTGATGCATGATACATATACTAAAATGGCCATAATCACAAAATTTTTGGTAGTAAGACTAGTCTAAATCGGAAGATGGAAAAACTATAGAGATTCGTCTATCTAACTGTTAGATTGGATTTCTAGCTACACTGACTGAATCATACTGAATGCTCATACCCAAATAGAGTACTTCTTCAACACTTTTCTAAGAAACTCTAACGATATTAGGGACTAAAGGACTCTGGGCATGATCTGAAGAAGACCTCTGAATAAGAGATTACAACATCGCTACTACTCTATAGCATGGAACATACACCTATAAACCATACACTGGGATAGGATTAAATTGCTAGGTCTTAAGAAATGCAACTTCTTATTTTTCAAGCTTAGCAACACTTGTCAAACACTCCCTCAACTATACTATTCCCTTCAGATACCATACTTTCTTGATTCAACTTATAATTCTCACATGGCATTGATAAATCCTTCTACTAAAGTCTAAACTGAACTAAATCCTCTCATCATGGTCAGGCCTAACTCAGAATCACAAAGTACTGCACATAACTTCATAATACTAGCCTGAACCATGAACTCAATACCCCAAGTTATGTCATACAACTACCTACTCTAGGATGACTCTTCTTATCACTTTAACAACTAAATTCAACCTCTTACTAGAAATCTATTAATGCACCACATGTCTATCCGCTTATACACCAACATGACGTTCAATCCTATCTTCATATCCACAATGCTCCTCCAAAAAAATACCCATAAGGGCATCTTTCTCATATTCTCTAATACCTCTATCAATAACAAATTTCATATACTAATCTTAATAAGGCACGCATAAAATATTCTCAACTAACTAGGTCATACACCAAAAAGATTCACCTCCATATTCCTTCATTTATATACCTACCTAAAACAAGCATACGATGATCTTCCCAAACATAACACATTTACTCTCTCCTATTTACACAATTATTCATCCTCACTATCTTGACCAGGGGAAGATCACTAAAAAGCTAGAATACCAGGGCCCAAAACATAAAGAGATACTAAGCATAACTTGACACTTTACTGGGGCCTGAGGAATAGAATATTCATGACATTGATTTATTAAGGAGATCTAATCTGAGGACGTATATGATAAAAATCTGAATTTCGTTGATTGTTAAGAGTGTTGAATGAGTACTGGAACTGGACATACTATAAGGCCAGAATTTGGAGTTCATAATTTATGGAATGTGATTCTATCTACTGGATGAACTAGAACTCCTCTTACTAGGAACTGAAAGAGTACATGACTCTCTATTATATGTATGAACATGAGGTATGGTCAGGGAACTAACACGTGAGGCATGAGTAAATATCGAGATAGCTGAAGTATGAAACTTTGTAGTGGGATTAGAATGGGTCGAGCATCATCCTCTCCTACTGACTTTCTATACTACACTTGGCATCACTTACTAGAATCTGGAAGTCTGACTTGGTTACTCATTCTATCATCTCTTCCTTTGGCTTTAAGACATCAATCTAAGTCTGTGAACCACTAAATAAACTTCAATCTAAACTGCAATCACTTTACTCTTAAGTCTGGAACACAATAATACACACAAGTAATAAACTTACTCTGGAAGACTACACCTGGAAGTGTAAAACCCACTTCTAATACTTTCTTCTGAGATACAACTCTATTTTTCTATAGCTCCACTTATCATCACATAATATCTTGAACTCTTACTACTTAGAATCTTCATAAGTATTACCGTATCCTGAGTTTACACCATCTAGAGCTTCAACTCTTATTTATATTTGCTCAATCTTCAAGGAGTCAAACTTAAGTTCGAACACTTAACATGGATATCATCAACCTCTAATAATCCAAACTACTCTTGTCATAGCTTACTAATACCACATCTCTAAACTTGTATTTCTAAACCATGAGAATCAAGATCATACAAAAAAGGCTCAACATTATCTATCCATAACTCAGCTCCTTAACCTAGCTATTTAGAACACCATATACCATCTAACCAGTCTTCTTCCACTTAGCAACTCAATGGTACTAACAACCACAAAAAACATGTAATAACCTTAGAAAATAATGCAACCCCATATCACCTTGGGCATACTTCTTCATCATACATACTACATCATACTTAATTACATATAATTGAACTCAAACTCTTACATACACTGTTCAAGCCTACTAGATTACTTATACAACTAGCACCACTAACCAAGTAATTATTATTTCCACCATTATAATTATCCACTGTTCAAACTTAGTGTCTAGTGCTAACATAATTCAACAACCCAACCTCGCATACAATTCTCGCTTGGAAGCTGTGAAATAAATCATCAAGAAATACTAGTCCACTAGGACTTCATAATAATAGTACTTGGTCAAAATCATATGACCTATCTCCTTATAATCCATTAACACATACTATTTCTACACAAATAAATTACTATCATAGCTCTATAATTTTCAGCTAAACTCCTTTTTGTGACCTCAAGGGAAGCCTAAATTAATGATACTAAACCACCAAATGGTTCATTAATATCCTATACTTTTCCAACACAATAGATACCATCAATAATTTCTTCCGTAATTCAAGCAAACAATAATTCACCTTAGCTAATAACTCCTTCTCTTCCTTCCACTAAACTAACACACAAAAACATATCACCTTAATACAACTCGCTAACATGTACAAGTTTATCTTTATATTTTCTATCAATTGTCATTCCCACTTTTCTTGTCACTACTCTTTATATCCATACTTCCAACTATAATAGGGTTCTACTACTCATAAATCATGACATTGAAGTTCATACTATCCCTCAAACGCACACTACATTTAACAGTCTAGGTTTACACTATCTTCACTCATGAGTACTAACTGTATTGAAGGAATAATAAGGAACCTGAATGCATATCTAATTCAGTCTCAACTGAACAACTCATAAGGATGAGAATATAAACTTTCAACTCAAGGGACTTAACACACTAGGGAGCTGCTCTAGAGCCCTTTGTGTGACTTCTGAAACTTCTGCTAGAAAATCTAAGAGAATTATCTGGGGAGGAACTGGAACTTGATGATCATATTATCTCAAGAATAATACATAGATAAGGAATTTTAGGGTAACACATGAATAGATAGAAGATTCTGAGAAAACAACTTTACTACGTGATCTAGAGTAAGAAAGAAAGGAAACTTTTCTTAAATACCTCGTAGCCTCTTGAAGAAAAGTATAGATGTCTTTGTACCATTCCGCAAGACTCTTATAGACACGAATTTATAGACACCCGAGGACACTTGAACCGTATGCTCTGATACCAAGTTTATAACACCCCAAAATGGTCCCAAAATATCACACGATGCTTATGACCACAAGTAATCCCAAGCTAACCCTTATACTAGCATAATTCATAAGCAACTGAATAAAAAACATAAATCTGAATGAAATAAGCAGAAGATAACTCTTTTCTGAATCTAATCAATACAAAACTAAATTAAAATAATTACAACTCTGCTTTTACAAACAAAACTAGAATCAAATACCTTAACTCTACTAACTGTCTATGAAGCCTCTTCTAGTATTGACTATAGGTGGCCAGGACGTGACCCCCAACTATCCTAAATCAATACGACTGAATAAAGAAAAAACTATTGCTCAAACTGTATAACTAACTTGAACCCTTGAATCAAGAGGACTCATCACCTACTTACTGGAATCTACAACTGTCTGAATATGTCATACAAGCATCTATTGAGAGCTTCTTCTAGCCGACATACACCATGTGAACATCCATGGAGTCCTACGTCTGGCCCTCATTAGGTAGGATTGTTCTACCCTTGCCATTGGAATAGATATTCTATCTTCATGATCATAATCTGAGTCATCCACGTAGAAGTGGGAATAAATCTAAATCCTACATTGACACGTAGTTCTGAGGTATGAAACCATAGTAACCTACTCATCTCATTACTAAATACTACTCCCATTCTTATGCTCAAAATCTTAAGAAATCCACTTCAAAAATAGCACAAGGGTTTATAAGAAAACTAATTATGCTTTTCTTTCTTTAAATCTCAAGTCATATGAACAAAGTGGATTCTTATCTTAGCTTAGGACCAAAAGGTCAAATCTTTGTCAAAATCTATGAGTAATCTTATCTGAGGGCGCTCATAGCACGAATAATCATGAAATAACAATCTTAAATTAGGGATTAACAACCCATGCATCAATCTTATGTTAAAACATCTAACAATTCATGCTTGATAATGTAAACACTTATAATTCATCATAAAATCTAGAAATTACTACACAATGCATATAAATATGAATAAAGTCACGTAATTTAAACTTTTAAATCAATAGAAATCTCATAATCTTGCAAGTAATGATAATGGGTATAAACCCTAACTTGAATTTCATGGGAAATCTCATAAATTATAGTAAATTTTTAATTAAAGTAAAGTTTTGGGCACAAGGATGAAAGAATTATTCTTGTTCAAACCCCACATAACTTGGATGATGAACTAGACGAACAAGCTTGCTTTTGAGATCCTATTTGTGCTCTTGAATAATAATTCTTGATGTTCTTAAATTGGGGACTTTGAATCTTGAACTGATTTGGGAAAAGAATGATGGAATCTTAGGGATTCTTTAAGTTGAATGATAAAGCTTAGGGTTTTGGTTGAGAGAAATTTTGATGAACATAAGCATAGAAGGCTTGTAATAGGATTAAATCATCTATTTGGACAGATTTGGGAGGCTTGGGAATTGACCAAAACACCCCTCTTGAGCTTTTAAACGATACTAGAAAAGGAGCAAGAATCCTGATTTGGCTAGCCACTGCGACGCGCCACAATCGCGGTGGCTAACTGGAAAAGGACGAGTGGGAACTGGGCTTTCTCCGCGATGCAGAACTATAGTGGTGACCTATCATTTTGCCATTTTAGCCACCGGTAGGACACTCCACTATCGCGTAGGCTTGCTGAAAATTTACAAATGTGAAATGGGACTCCTCCGTGACATGATGGAATCACGGAGTCTCACTGGAATTTGACAACTGCCAATTTTCTTAGCTCCGTGATACGCTAAGTGTCCAGGTGACACACTGTCAACTTAAAAATTCCATAATTCCTTCACCTAGTGTTGGATTTAGGAAAATTTGGTATCATGGAAAGCTTATTCAATTTTCCGAATAATTGAAATTCAAAATCTTGAAAAATCCTCATGGAATAAATATTATTCATTTTGGAAGCTATCCCTTAACATTCTAGGAATGAATTTAAGCTAGGAAAAATATAAGGTATTATAATATATCCCTTTTTAGGATCATTCGTCCTTGAATGTGGCTAATTAGGCTAAAATTATTGAGGAATCATAGGCTATAAGCTATCATGCACAACTAAAATAAACTGTATGACTTAATTCTAATGTAATTGGCTACTGAACTGATCTGTGAGTGCATAAACTTTCATGAGAATAACTATATGGCTAAGATTGAAACGAGAGAGTCAACTTATGACTTACCATTACTTTAGGCTGGATTTGATTTCATGAGGAAAGAATGAGAGGTTTATAACATGAAAACTTAGGGTATTATAGCACTAAAATTTCTAGCTTGTATAGTTGCTGGACAAGATCAAGGACAAACTATTCCAACCATAGGTTACAGTGGTGCAAATAGGATAGGTAGCCTACGGATGCATGATTTTCTTAAGTTAAATCCTTCCACATTCACCGAATCAGATCTTAATAAAGACCCACAAGACTTTTTTGATCAAATCCAAAGGGTTCTAAATGTCACGTATGTATCGGGTAAAGAGATAGTTGAGCTAGCATCATATAGATTCAAAGGGGAGACTATATTTTGGTGTGAAGACTGGAAACAATCTAGGGGTATCGATGCACCTTCAACTTCTTGGAAAGAGTTCAAAGAGGAATTTCTTGATCATTACCTTCCATTTGAGATTCGAGAAGCCCATGAAGATCAGTTTCTGAATCTTCACCAAGGGACTATAAGTGTGAAGGAGTATAGCCTCCGGTTTAACTCTTTGGCTAGGTATAATCCTAATGTAGTAGCTACTATAGATGATAGAGTTTATTTTTGTGTAAATAGATTGGATCCATATTTGGTTAGAGATTTTACTATTGTTGCTTTGAATAAAGACATGGATATAGCAAGGATACAAGATTTTGCATAAAAAAAGAAGGATCGGAGGCAAAGAAGAAGAACACAAGAATCATAAAAAGGGTATTCCAAGAGGGATCTATAGGGTATTTTATGGAATCCCAAGAAGAGTTTAGGCCTCGATTTTCTAATAGACTGCCTAGGCCATTATCTTCTCATTCTGTAGCTAGTGCTCCATCATAATTTCAAGGGTCTAAGGGCAATCAATTTGGGCAAAGAAGTGAGAGCCAAAGTTCACAAATGATGGGGTATCAAGAGCAAAAGAGTTTGAGCCAATTAAGGCCTCCTCAGAAGCCATGTAAATAATGTGGAAAGCATTATTTGGGTACATGTCAGTTTGGGAAAAATGCTTGATTTTGGTGTGGTACGTCAAGGTATATGATGAGAGAATGCCTAAAAAGGGGCATGGGTGGTATGGCACGACCTACTGGATCATCTGTTGCATCTTCATCATTGGTGCATTCTTTAGGTAGGGGTGTACATCCTATAGGTCATGGTAGAGGTGTTAACGGAGCAGCTAGTTCTAGTGGGGTTCAAAATTATACATATGCTTTAGCGGATCAACAAAATTTAGAGGCTTCTCCAAATGTGGTTATATATTCATTGTCCATCTTTTTACATAATGTATATTCATTAATTGATCCATGTTCTATATTATCATATATCACTCCATTGGTTGCTAGAAAGTTCAAAAGAACACTAGAATTACAAGCTAAGTCATTTCAAGTGTCTACATTGGTTGGTGAATCTATTATAGCTAGGAGAGTGTATCGAAACTGTATAATAACTATTTGTGGTTGTGATACAATGGCTGATCTTGCTGAGTTAGAAATGGTAGATTTTGATGTCACAATAGGTATGGACTGGTTGGCTTTTTGTTATGCCACAGTAGATTGCCAAACTAAGAAGGTGTATTTCCATTTTCCAAGAGAGGCAGTCCTTGAATGAAGGAGTAATATTGGTGCGCTAAGAGGTAAATTTATTTCCTATTTTAAGGTAAAAATGATGATTTTTAAGGGTGACATATACCATCTAGTTAGAGTGAAGGATATATATGGGAGCCAAAAACTCTTCAAACTATTTCGGTGGTAAATGAATTTACCGATATATTTCCTAAGGATCTTCAAGGTTTGCCTCCAGAACGAGAAGTGGAGTTTGGTATTGATGTGATTTTTGGTACTCAACCAATCTCCATTCCTCCATAGAGAATGGCTCTGATAGAATTATGGGAGTTGAAAAAGTAATTAAAATACTTGTTAGAGAAAGGATTCATAAGGCCTAGTATGTCCCTTTGGGGCGTACCAGTGTTATTTGTGCGTAAGAAAGATTGCTCACTAAGAATGTGTATTGACTATCGGCAACTAAATAAGGTTATCAGGTGCCAAGTGTTTCTCAAAGATTGATTTGAGGTCAGGCTACCACCAAGTGAGGGTCAAAGAGAAGGATATACCCAAGACAACTTTTCGAACATAATATGGTCATTACGAGTTTCTAGTCATATCCTTTGGACTAACTAATGCACCTACAAATTTTATGGATTTGATGAATAGGGTGTTCAATCCATTCTTAGTTATGTTCGTGATAGTTTTTATAAATGATCCTAGTTTATTCAAGATCAAAAAAAGACTATTCCAGTCATTTACGACAGGTGTTGCAGATTCTTCATGATTGTAAGTTATATGCGAAGTTCTCTAAATGTGAGTTTTGGTTAAAATCTATGGCATTCTTGGGTCATATTGTATCTAATGAAGGAATAAATCTTGATATTCAAAAGATGGAAGCTATGAAGAACTTTCCAAAACCTATAACACCTACGGAGGTTCATAGTTTCTTAGGTTGGCAGGTTATTATAGGAGGTTTGTTGAAGGGTTTTCTTCAATTTTTGCACCTTTAACAAAGCTAATACACAAAGAGTCCAACTTTCAATGGAATGATGCATGTCAAAGGAGTTTCCAAGATCTGAAAAATAAGTTGACTTCTACACCTGTATTGGTACTTCCAGAAGGCATAGAAGGGTATACAATATATTATGATGCTTCAAGAATTGTCTTAGGATGTGTGTTGATGCAACATGGTAAAGTAATAGCATATGCGTCAAGAAAATTGTGGCCACATGAGAAGAATTATCCAATGCATGATTTTGAGCTTGCAGTGGTTATATTTGCCTTAAAGATATAGAGCCACTACCTATATAGGACTCATGTTGACATATATACTGACCATAAGAGCCTGCAATATATCTTTACCCAAAAGGATCTAAACTTGAGGCAGAGAAGGTGTATTGAACTATTAAAAGACTATGATGTTGATATCTTGTATCATCCGAGGAAAGAAAATATGGTAGCTGATGCATTAATTTGTAAGGCTATGGTGCCGTCTATAGAAAGACAAGGGATGACTAAATATCTACACCAACTATCCAACTTTGGGGTTCACCTTCTTGAAACTCCAGATGAGGGGCTTATTGTGTATAATGCGGCAGAATCTTCATTAGTACCTAAAGTAAAAGAGAAGCAATATGCATATCCCATTATATTACAGCTTAAGGAGAATGTACAATATGTTATGACAAAGGAATTTAAGCTTATGCAAAAGGGAGTACTTCGGTGCCAAAACAGATTATGTGTGCCTAATGTAGATGGGTTAAGAAAGAGGATTATGACAGAGGCACATCATTCAAGGTATTCCATCCATCTGAGGTCAACTAAAATGTATCATGATTTGAAAGGAGTTTATTGGTGGGGTGACATGAAGAAGAACATTGCAGAATTTATAGCCGAGTGTCCAAATTGTCAAAGAGTTAAAGTAGAGCATCAAAAGCCCAGGGGTTATATACAATGCATAGATCTTTCAATCTAAAAGTGGGACATGGTCAACATGGATTTTGTCACTGGTTTGCCTCATACATCTTGGAAGTTCAATTCCATAGGGGTAATAGTTGATAGGCTTACCAAATCAACACGCTTCTTGTTGATAAGACCACTTACACAATTGAAGAGTATACTAAATTGTATATTAAAGAGATAGTTCGGCTACACGGAGTGCCAGTCTCTATTATATCAGATCGGTGATCTTAATTTATTGCAAATTTTTGGAAGTCTTTTTAGAGAAATTTAGGAACACTAGTGAATCTAAGTACAACTTTTCACCCTCAAATAGATGGACAAGCAGAACATACCATCCAAAAACTTGAAGATATGATACGAGCTTATGTATTAGATTTTAAAGGTAGTTGGGATGATCATGTACCTCTTATTGAGTTCACCTACAACAATAGCTATCATTCAAGTATCAAAATGGTACCATATGAAGCTTTGAATGGAAGAAAGTGTAGATCACCAATTGGATGGTTTAAAGTGGGTGAAAATGACTTGTTCGGGCCAGATCTTGTTCATCAAGCTATGACAAAGGTTAAGGTGATTAAACAGCGGCTGGAGACAGCCCAAAGTCGATACAAATCATATGTGGATATTAGAAAAAGGGGCTAGAGTTTGCTATCAGTGATTGGGTATTCTTGAATGTGTCACCAATGAAAAGGGTAATGAGATTTGGTAATAAAAGAATACTAAGTCCACGTTATATAGGCATGTATAAGATTATTCAAAGGTTTGGCCAAGTCGCATATGAGTTATAACCACCCCAAGATCTTTCAACAATCCATCCAACGTTCCATGTCTCAATGTTTTAAAAGTGCATCAGAGATCTATCTTATATTACTCTTACTGAAGATGTACAAATTACAGAAGATCGCACCTATGAAGAAATACCTATTGCAATTCTGGATCGACAAATTAAGAAGTTAAGGAATAAAGAAATAGCTTCTGTAAAAGTACTTTGGAGAAACCAGGAAGTAGAAGAGATCACATGGTAAGCTAAAGAAGTGATGAAATCCAAGTACCCCCATTTATTCGACTACAAAAAGAAAGTCCAAGATGCTAAATTGGAGCAATAAAAAGTAAGTATAATATATAAGTACTATGTGATAACAGGAATATTAAACTTAGGTTTGAATTTGTTTTGGTTGGACAATTATGCTAACATTTAAGGATGAATGTTCCTAAGGGAGGAGGATATAACACCCCGTATTTTGTATGTAATTGTTCTATTTATACGGAACTTGGTATAGCCTTGTGGTATAGGTAACGAACGAGATTTGTTATGCGAGTATTGATGGTGTAGATGGAGTTCTAGATACTGTCTGTATGTTTTAATATGACACAACCAAGTTAACATCGATACAATTATTCCACTTGGAATAGTAGGCCGGTATTTGAATCTAAAGCTTAAAGTGACCAAGTATATACAAGTTTTAAGTTAGACTAAAGGGATTAAGAACTGAAAATAGAGTAATTTATTGAGGTGCTTGCTTGACTTAATTAAGCTAGTAGGTGAGTCACCTAGTTAAGTTACATGAGCCAAGTTAATGGACCAAGTACATGAATCATATTTAGGCCTTTATTAGTATACTTATTTGGGACTAAATTAAGTAAAAGAGGAAGGAAATAGAGAAAAGGCCTGATACTTAAATCTACCATGGCTCAATTTAATTGTTCCCAATAACGGATCAAGCAAGTAAGTGCATCACCTACTTTGACCTTTTGAGCAGCTTGATCTCCTTAAGTAGGTGCATCACCTACTTAGACCCATTTAACCAATTTTAAGGTGATGGCTAAAAAGAAGGCCAAGTTGCTGGTTATTTCCTTCAATTCAAAGTCACAAAAAGTACCATATTTCATAAATTCTCTCTACTTTCTCTAAAATAACAAGGAGCAGCCCTATATTTCCTTCTAGGGTTCTTAAAGAATTCACAACCTTTGTATGCCAAGGTAAGTGAAAACACTTAAGGTTTAGCTTAATTCTCCCATAGAAGATTAGGCAAACATGCTATTCATTCTTTATTATTAAGTCCATTGCAGAATATAAAACAAGCGATGTGCTCACTTTTCTTTGTTATTAAGAGACATCTTTTCTTCCTTGGTTTAAAGTATAAAGTAAAGTTTAAGTTCTTGAGGAGTCCAAATTAAAGGCTTAAAACAACACCCTTGATTGATAAACTAAGGGTTTACTGCTCGGTTACTGTTTTGGGAAAAGTTAAGTAGCACAATGTGTTGGCTAGTTACTTATATTAGTTTTACTATATACTTCATTGTAGATAAACAATCCTAAAGGCTGGAAGTTAAGTTGGGTTAATAGAAGAGTTATAGAACCAGGTATGTAAGGCTACTCTATGTTGTATTCTTTGGCATGAAATCCAACACTTGTAGTACAAAGTAAGCTTCTAAAGCTCTCCTATAATAAAAGATACCTAGTGGCAGCACATGACCTCCCATCTAGCTAATGACCTTGTTCTTACTCCCTAATCCATTAAAATACCTCAACACATGCTTATTATCAAGTTTTCATTTTTACATTCACTAGAAAGTCTCAAGAGTTATCCTTTAAGTTAAATAAGACCCGTATGTTATTTTTGGCTCCTGAACATTTCATCCGTGTACAGTCTAATCCATACCTCTTTGTCATTGCATTAAGTGCTTATTCACATATCTCTTATTGGTGGATTATTATTTCAAGGTACCATAATGTTATGACCACCAAAGTAACAATCTCAAAGACTAAATAAATTAAGTAACACAAATTTGAATTGAATGGGGGGCAGCTCAAGGGCACAATCCTAGTATGGTACAATCCTAATACCTTTATATGTGGGTGGTAGCTCAGGGGCATAAGCCTAGAATGGGTCGATCCTAATTTGCCTATTTACCACTGATCAGCTGGTTATTTGTATCATATGTCTTACAAATATTATGGAGTAAGAAAGGTAAAAATGAAGAAAAAAATGTAATATACCGGACCCTACAAGTATATATAAAGGTGGTCTACTAGCACTACTTGTATACTTGTATCTAATTTCCAGTGAGCTCCTATATCATGTGTGGTTACTTTCAGCCTTACATATTCAGTATATTTTTTTGTACTGACGCCCCTTACGGGGGACCTATATTTCATGCTGTGGGTATAAGTGCTTCGGATAATACACCTTTTTAGTAGGAGCCCAGGATATCCAACAGCTATTGGTGAGCTCCAAATTGATTCGGGACTTTTTGAGTCTATTCTATATATTTTGGTAATATATAAAAGTTAAGAATATGACAAGGGTTTGTCTTGACCTTAACTATATGTCTATATATCTTTTAAAGCTTTGTAGACCAATGTAAATTTAAGCATAAAAATGTCTTATCTTATAGATGTTATGGCCCCAACAACCAAGTCTGGTATATAGAGTTTTGGGCTTGTCTTTTATTTCTTATCAATGCATTATATCCATGTATCGAAAAACCTTTAATTATTATAGTTAATTGCATGAGAAGTACAAGGTTATGGATTGGTTCTCTCGAGCCTTCACGGCTAAGGGTGCCTGTCCGCCCCAATAGGATTTAACGCATGATAATCAGGTTCAAGTGGTGACCTTCAGATGCTGCAATCGCAATCAGAGGGTTACAATTGCCATCAGTCAGAAAATTTGAGTTGCACAATTATAGTTAGATGCTACACAATCGTGATTCCATGATAGCAGCCAAGAGATGGCGATCGCGATAGGCCGAGAATTTTTCAAGGGCAAAATTGGAATTTCACAGAGCTGAACCAATTGAGCATCTTTTTATAAATTTTAGTTTTGGGGAGAGAAAAGGCACTCTATTTTTAAGTTAAGAACAAACTGTTAATTTGATTCCAAGGGATTTTGGTTGTAAATTGAGATTGAAGTATGGGTTTACTCTTATTTAGATTATGATGGATAAATTGCATTCAAATTTGGGTATATCTCCTCTTTTTAATTTCATGGATAACTAATCTTAGATCTTGAGGTTATGTTTGATTAGGTAGTGAATAATGTATGGGTATTAATTGTTAGTCAAAATAGTTGGTTAATGGTGACGATTTTTGCTTTTATTCTATGGTTGAATTAAGAATTATGGGTGAAAACCCCAATTTTCTTGGATCTTATATCACCCTTAAAAGAGGGACGTGGGTAAAGAGTAACTGCAAACAACATCTTGAATTAGCTTGTTTGTTTACACTATCTTAGAAATAAGGGTATTATTTGAATCGTCTATGTTTATAAGCATCATCTTAGAAATAACAATGCTATTATGAGGTTATGAATTGGTAAACTTGTCATGCTCATGAGGTATTTAAAAGAATCCATGAGTGAAATTTAGTGTTTTATCGAAAGGTTAACACTAGGACCCTAAATCTAGCCTACCCATAACCCTTAGCCAACACTTGGACTAATTCTTGATTACCCATGCATGAACACAACTTAGGAGAACATAACCCCAATATCCCTCTTGATTTGATAAACTTAATAATTGTTCGACCTCGTATTAGTGTGATTTGGTGATTGTATTCAACAAATTTCAACATCCATACCCCCAATTTACTTTCATATTTTGTTTTAGTTGCAGATTTCGGGTTAACGCATAGTTAACTCTCAACACACATAGGTACTGAAAGCTTGAGAGCACTCCTCAAGGATTAGACCCCGACTGATTTTAGGTATATATTAAATACGTCTACCTAACATCAAAATGATGGTGTAAGTGGAGTATTATCAAAAATGGTGTCGTTGCTAGGGATGCAGCTTATGTTTCACTAGTGCAGCATTTTTAGTGAACTTGGGTTAGCCGTGGTGTTTTGCTTTACATTGTTTGTCATTTTTTCCTTTTGTGAGGTGATCTTCATAGTAATAATGACACCATGATACATAATGGGAGCAATGACAACTCATTTCATGGACACCTCAAGGATAAGGATTATCTCCATGATGCGGGGTATGCTAGTGCCATCCGCATCCCACCGGCCGAGAGAAACAAGGTATTCTATGTCACGAGTGTAATGCTTCATATGTTACAAATGAAAGGTCTATTCGAGGGCCAAGCACATGAAGATGGAAACCTACATTTGGTAAACTTCATTGATGTGTGTGTCCCATGTGATATTGCCCGTATTACTCAAAACTCAATTCAGTTGAGGCTTTTCTCGCTCTCTTTAATGGGTAAAGCGGTTTTGTGGTGTAGTTCTCTACCCATTGGGTCTATTACATCTTGGGCCAATCTTATGGAGGCCTTTTTAGATATATATTTTCCTCTGTCTAGAATGATACAACTAAGAGACGAAATCACAAATTTTCATTAACTTAGTAGTGAGACCTTATATGAGGTATGGAAAAGGTTCAATAAGAAACTCGTTCAATGCCCGAACCATAAAGTATCGTAGGAGATGCTTCTCCAAATATTTTATCGAGCATTATACCAATTGAATAAAACCATTATTGATAATGCATCCAGAGGGTCTCTTATCAAGTTATCCTATGAGGTTACATCAACCTTGCTCGACCAAGTTACAAAGCAAAATAGAGGGTGGTATGCCCAGGAATCCGAAGTGACCATAGGGTATCCCACCATATCTTATTTCAATGAAGATTAAAGGAATAAGGAGGATGAAATAGGTAAAAATATGGCGAAAGTAATGACCCAATTAGATCTCCTCACCAAACACGTGATGGGAGCACCTTCTAAAGCGGTTAATGTCGTTGCCTCTTAAGGTGCCAAAAGTTATGATGAGGATGAATATAAGGCACTGAATAAAGATATAAGGTTCATAGTGAACCATGCAGGTGGGATTCCTATCCCACCTACCAAAGGCAAGGTGGAAATCAAGATTAGAACGACCGAGACAAAAATCTTAATTGGCGTAGTAGAGAGAGTGATTGAACTGATATTGGAGGGATAAAAAGAGAGGATATGATAGATATGTGTCCTCTCATGATCGTGTTAAGGACAAGGAATCAAGATCGGTGGACCCATAAAAATTTAAAACCGAGGAAATCCTAGCTCAAATTTTTATGCGAGTTAAAGGTACCGACAAAATAGTAAGGGAGATGAAAAGTGACTTCTCTAAATTAAAACAAACGATCACATCTCATTCGTATTCCATCAAGAAATTGGAGATGAAAGTGGGAAGAATTTCAAACCAACTCAATGCTAGGACAAAAGGAGGTTTACCTAGTGACATGGTGGTTAACCCCAAGAATGATTCCCATATTATGGTAATCGTTAGTAGGAGTGGTAGAAATCTTGGTGAAAATGTTGTTGAGGTTTATGAGAAGTCTCTTAATGAACAAGCAAGTGGAAAGGGAAAGCGGTAAGAAAAGCCAAATGATGGTACCACAAAGTCTCATAAAGTGAGTAATGAGGAACCGATGATAGTTGAAGAGAAAGTTGATAAGGAGGAGACTCCTAAAATGATTAATGGTGACGATCAAAAGCTTAATGACTCTCAAATTGTACCATTGCCCCCTATGAAAATTCATCCATCCTTTCCACAAAGGTTAAATCAAAAATATGACAAGGCCAAGTTCACAAAGTTCATTGCAAACTTAGCAATCTCTCTATCAATATCCCATTATTAGAAGCTCTTCAAGAGATCCTGGGATATGTTAAGTCCATGAATAACTTGATGTCCAAAAAGCGACTTGTGGATTGTGAGACTATTAAAGTGATGCATAATAGAGAGTTAAGATAGTGATCACTTAAGGTTATACTCCTTTCCAATAGTCTAATACCTCTCCCCAATGTGAGGTTTTCCCCTTAGGGAAATATGACGTTGGACTCCATGATGGCTTACATAGTGTATGTCGGTTAGAAGAATCTCCCAAAGTCCCCAAGTCTTAAATCAAAATGTCAGAACAGTTTTGAGAAAACTAAGTGTAAAGGCTCACAAATTTATTCGAACATCATTTTGCTTAAGACTACAGTTATTAGCTTGAAGTTTTAAGATTTATAAAAGTGATCACTTTTCACTTAACCTGCATGATCTGAAGGAATAAACAAGAGTACAGTTTAATAGAACTAAGTGTGATGGCTCACAAGAACTTCTTTATGCCTTATTACACATGTCTTATGATTTTTCTAGTTTTTATTATTCAAGCCAAGGTGAGTCACTCACATTTAGCATGCTATTTTGAAAGTTATTTGAATCATTCAATCTATTGTTTTACTTATGCATTCACCCCCACATGCTTAGTATAATCCAAAAGTACTGATCTACATTGTCTAATAATATTGGTTTAGGTGCTCAGTTCCAGCAGCGAAATTGACCACGGGCATCTTGATCTACGTCCCAACAGTTGGTGAGTCCTCATGGTTTGAGGATCCATTTATTCAGACTTTTAGTTTTATGCAGTATTTGCTCAGTTGTTTTCCATTTAGTTCAAGTCAGCTGGGGCTTTGTCCCAGTGACTCTCTATTTATTAGAAGTAGAGGCTTGTAATACTGTTAGTAATATTTCAGATTTCCAGTATTGGTTGTTTAGATTTTTAAGTTAAGCACTTTCAAACCTTATATTTATCTAAACTAAGTTCAGTTAATACAGTAAATATTACATTTCAGTATTTCAGTATTTTAGTAGATTCACATGCCTAAGTTACCTTTATTATGAGTTTCAGAATTAGTAGAAGGATAAAAGGGCTAGCTTGGGGCTAGTCGTAGCCCTGAGCACTGTGTGACATCTCGGGACCTATTTTTGGAGCATTACAAACTTGGTATCATAGCCTAAGGTTTAAAGAGTCCTAAAGAGTCGGACAAGCCACATTGCGTAGAGTCTTGATCATGGATGTGAAGTATGCCACATTTATGAGCAAAAGGCTATGGAATGATTTAGGAAATCATTTTTTTCTTTCAGCTCTATCGTGCTTTCAATTGTTTCTATCTGCTTTTAACCCATACTCTTACATGATAAAATATTCCTCCCCGCCGAGCTAATGCACATAGGAATGATAACCATCCACCCCAGCCCGCTGGCCCTCTAAATGAGAATGTATTCCATGCTGAATTTAGGGATTCTTTTCAGGCATTGGCCCAAGCTGTGACTACTAATGTTCAGGGCAACCATCAGGCTGCAGTCCTGCTTTAGCAGAATGGTGATTTAGCTACAGCAAGAATTCATGACTTTATGAGAATAAATCTGCCAAAATTCTTTGGGTTGAAGGTAGGTGAAGACCCACAGCTCTATCTTGATGAGGTGAAAAATATCTCCTAAATTATGCATGTTACTGAGAAGGAGAGTGTACAATTAGTATCCTAAAGGCTAAAGGATGTTGATTATGATTGGGTGGTTATGTTGAAGAATGGTAGAGATGATAATGCAGCTCTCATTAGTTGGCAGGTATTCCAGGATGTGTTCCTAGATAGGTTCTTTTTGCATGAGATAAGGCAAGCTATGATAGAGAAATTTATGAATTTAAGGCAGGGCTCGATGACAGTGAAAGAGTACTTTCTTAAGTTCAACCAATTTTCTAAGTATGCTCCAGATTTGATAGCTGACCATAGATTTAGTATGAGTAAGTTTTTTAAAGAAGTGTCTGGATTGGTAGTCAAGGAGCGCAGGACTGCCACGATTATTGGGGACATAGATCTTTCTAGGCTAATGATTCATGCCCAATAGATTAAGGTAGAGAAGTTAAAAGAAAAGGATAGAGGAAATAAGAAAAATAGGACCGGGCAGTTTGACTTCTGTCAATCAAGGTTTGGAGGAGAAATCATTTGTAGTTTCAAGGTCACCCTCATATGCTAGCACTATCTTCAGACAGTGCCCTCATACCCAGAACCAAGCAGGAGCAGTGGGGTAGGACTTCTATGGCCAGGTCTCAAAGTAGTATGAGTAGAAGGCCCAATTTTTCAGTATGTGCTAAGTGTGGTAAGAATCATCTTGGTGAGTGTTTGTTGGGATAGAAAGGTTGTTATGTATATGGTAGTATGGGTCGCCCAGCCCTGCCTCAGGGTGCATCATCTAGTACAGGTGGCGGTCAGCGCCAGAATTGGTTCTATGATTTACCATCTGGCCTAGAGCAGAAGAGTTCACTAGATATTGTTATTGGTTTGCTTTGTGTCTTTTATTTTGATGTTTATGTGTTGTTAGACCCAGGGTCAAATTTCTCTTATGTGACTCTGTTGGTTGCAGTAAACTTTGAAATAGATCCTGAAAAGCTTTCT
Source organism: Capsicum annuum (assembly GCF_002878395.1). NCBI lineage: Eukaryota > Viridiplantae > Streptophyta > Magnoliopsida > Solanales > Solanaceae > Capsicum > Capsicum annuum. Next base: position 18,826,820 of record NC_061115.1, read on the forward strand.
AAGACCTTCTCAGTTTCTACCCCAATAGGTGAGTCAGTTGTTGCCAAACGAGTTTATAGAAAGTGTCATATCACTGTCTTTTATAGGATTATGTTAGCAGATTTAATAAAATTAGATCTTGTCAAATTTGACCTTATTTTGGGTATAGATTGACTTCATTCTTGTTATACATCTATATATTATTGCATCCGAGTGGTGAAGTTTTAGTTTCCCAACTAGCCAGTCTTAGTAGAAAGGTAATTCAGTATCTCCTAAGAGTCATTTCATATCCTATCTTAAGGACAAGAAGTTGATATCAAAACGGTAAATTTATCATTTAGTTTGAGTCAAAGACACTAAGTCTGAGATTCCCACAGTTCAGTCAGTCTATGTAGTCAATGAGTTTCTTGAAGTCTTTCTCGAAGATCTGCCAGGGGTACCTCCCGATAGAGAAATAGAATTTGGTATTGATCTTCTTCCATATACTCAGCACATCTCAATTCCTCCTTATCATATGGCTCCAACCGAGCTTAAAACGTTAAAAAATCAGCTTAAAGACCTCTTAGATAAAGGCTTCATAAGGCTCAATATTTCTCTATGGGGCGCTCCCATCCTATTTGTACATAAGAAAGATGGCTCTCTCCGAATGTGCATTGACTACCGTCAGTTAAATAAAGTCACAATCAAAAATAAATATCCTCTTCCTAGGATTAATGACTTATTTGACCAACTCTAAGGTGCAAGTTATTTCTCTAATATAGACCATAGATCCGGCTATAACCAACATAAAGTAAGGGAATGTGATATTCCAAAGACATATTTCAGAACCTATTACAGTCACTTTAGGTTTCTAGTCATCTCCTTCGGGCTAACAAATGCCCTAGCAGCCTTCATGGACCTGATGAACCGAGTGTTCAAATAGTACCTAGACATGTTTGTCATAGTTTTTCTCAATGATATCCTTGTCTATTCCTGTAGTAAGGATGACCATGCAGACCATCTTATAATCATGCTGCAAACTCTTAGAGATCACTATTTGTTTGCCAAATTGAGAAAGTGAAAATTTTTCCTAAGGTCAGCAGCTTTCCTCGGTCATATTATCTGTGCTGATGACATTAGAGTTGATCGTCAAAAGACCAAAGTAGTAAGAAAATAGCCTAGACCTATCTCTCCATCAGATATCATAAGTTTCTTGGGTTTAGTTGGCTATTACCGATGATTTGTTGAGGGTTTTTCATATACTACGTCCCCCATGTCTAGATTGACTCAAAAGAGGGTTAAGTTCCAATTGTCAGATTCCTGTGAGAAGAGATTTCAGGAGTTGAAGGCTCAACTCACTTCAGCCCCCATTTTGGCATTGCCTGATGGTACAAATGAATTTGTTGTTTATTCTGTTACATCTAGAGGTTGTCTGGGTTGTGATTTAATGTAGAGAGGCTATATTAGGTGTGCAGTTGTTGGCTATATTAGGTGTGCAGTTGGTTGACTCAGTTGAGGGGAACGTTTAGGTTCAGAGTAGTTCAGAATCTTCCATAGTTTCTGAAGTGAAAGAAAAATAAGATAGGGACTCTAGTTTGGTTAAGTTGAAGGATTCAGTTAGAGATCAGAAGGTAGAGGTTTTCTCCCAAGGGGGAGATGATGTGTGTCGTGCGTTGATAGTTTAATGCAGGAATCTATGTGTGTCGTGCGTTGATAGTTTAAGGTAGGAATTATGGCAGCGCATAGTGCGCATTACTCAATTCACCGTGGTGCTACTAAGATGTACTGAGATTTGCAAAAAGTCTATTAATGGAGTGGTATGAAGAAAGATATAGCAGAATTTATGGCCAAGTGTGACATCTGTCAATAGATTAAGGTGGTGCATCAAAGGCCTGGTTGTACTTTGCAAGAGTTTATTATTACCATTTGGAAGTGGGAAGAGGTTAATATGGACTTTGTGACAGGTTTACCTCATTTACATTGGCAGTATGATTCAATTTGGGTCATTGTAGATAGATTGACCAAATTAGCCCATTTCCTGCCAGTCCACACGTCCTATTCAGCCAAAGATTATGCTCAGATGTACATTAGAAAGTTAGTCAGATTGCATGGATTTCTATGGTATATCATTTTTTACAGGGTTACTCAGATTACCTCTCACTTTTGGAAAGCCTTTTAGAAGGGTCTTCATACCCAAGTTCACCGTAATTCAGTTTTTCACCCTCAGACAGACAGATGGTCAGGCAGAGAGGACCTTTCAGACCCTTGAAGCTATGCTGAGAGAATATGTTCTTGACTTCAAAGGTAGTTGGGATGATCATTTGTCGTTGATTGAGTTCGCCTATAATAATAGTTAGCATTCGAACATTCAGATGGCCCCGTTTGAGGCTCTCTATGGGAGAAGGTATAGATCACTGATCATTTTTGTCAAAGAGGGTGAGGCCACTTTAATAGGGCTATATGTAGTGTGTGAAGCCATGGAGAAAGTCTAGTTGATTCAAGAAAGGTTTAAAATAACCAAGAGTCATCAGAAATCCTATTCTGATTGAGGAGAAGGGATCTTGAGTTTGAAGTGGATGACTTAGTTTACTTAAAGGTTTCACCCATGAAAGGGGAGAAGAGATTTTTCAAGAAAGGAAAGCTTAGTCCCCGATACATTTGTCCTTATAGGATATTGAGCCATGTTGGGAAGGTGGCATATGAGCTTGAGTTGCCTACAAATTTGTTATCCGTTCATCCAGTGTTCCATGTATCCTTATTAAAGAAATGTATTGGTGATCCAACTATTGTAGTACCCTTTGAAAGCATAGATATTCATGATATCCTCTGTTATGAAAAGATTTTAGTTGAGATTCTTGATCACCAGACTCGTAGGCTAAGAAACAAAGAAGTTCCCTTGGCCAAAGTTCTTTCGCAGAATCAGTCCGTTAAGGGCGCCACTTGGGAAGCAGAAGTAGAAATGCAAGAGAAGTACTCTCACCTTTTCTCATTAAGTTCAAAATCAGTTTAAGGTGACAAGTTTTCCCAGATTTCCTCTTTTCCCATTCTCAGTTCTAGCTTTATATAGTCAGTTTCATGATAATTCGTGCATTCACAAATTAGTTTAGTCATGCAGTCATGTTTTGAATCATTCAAAGTTTAATATGTAATCTTAAACCCTCAAGATTCCCAGTGTAGTGAATCTCATTCGAGGATGAATATTACCAAGGGAGAGATATTGTAATACCCTGCACATTTCCAAACTAGAAAACAAACTGTAGTTCCTAAGTGTGAAACCCCTAATATTGTAATTCATATTTGAGTGCATGACTTATGATGATTCACCTAGTTATAAGAGAGCTTATGTTGTGTAAAACATGTTTGTAAGAGTCAATTAGTGTAACGCAAGCTAAGAGCTTTTGAATCCATCAAGTTTTAGTGTTTGATTTTGCAAGGGTCATCTTTGAATAATTATAACTTGATGTATATATAGTATTTGGCAGATTTAGACCCACCAAATTGTAGATAATTGAATTAGCTTTCCAACTATACCAATTATTCCTTAATCCGATAACCGGACAAAAAGTTATGGCTTTGCAAAGGGGAGTGCGTCGCATAACACATCGCTTAAGGCTACTAGAATGCTTAGGAGATGGGAAATGTGCCATCCAGCCTAGATTAGGTGATGGGAAAGGAGGCGCCCATCCTAGCTTAGGCGATGGACAAGGAGGCGCCCAACCTAGCTTAGGCGATGGGCAATGCGCCGCATACCCTATGGCCCAAATGATATAATGACTCTATTTTTGAGTTAATTTGAGGGAAACTAAGTCATTTGACACTACTTAAACGTCCCTAAACATAACCATATCAAATTAATATCTCTTAATCATATTTTAACCATATTAACATCATAAGTTCACTATCTAAGAACACAAAAGGAGAAAAAGAACTAGGTTGCACAATCAAGCTTGAAGGTCCAATCTTTCAACAATTTTATCACCGTAAAGGTATGTGGGGCTTATGAACAAGGATACCCTTTCATATTTTATCCCAAAACTTGATCTTTATTTAAGATTCCATATTTTACAAATTAGGGTTCATACCCAATGATCATTGTTTGAAGATTGTGATATTATAAGTGACTTAAATGCTGAATTGCATGTCTATTTTCACATCTTTATGTGTGTGATATGATTTTACAGATTTCCAATTAAGTTTTTGATCATGATATTGTGAGTTTGATTTCATTACTTTGGTTATTGGTGAAGTATTTTAAGAAGTATGTTGAGCATGACATTTTACTATGAACTTGCATGAGTTTAAAGCATGGGTTCTTATGCCCTAAGTCTCAGTATTGATATTTCAAGAAGATTATGATTTTAAGCCTCTTCTATGAGTTGTTTACCAAGATTTAAGAAAGAAATTTGATCTTTTGATCCTAAGCTAAGATAAAGAATCCACATTGTTCATATAATTTGAGATTTAAAGACAGAGAAGAATAATTGGTTTTCATTACAAAACCTTGTGCTATTTTAAGGTGGATTTCCTAAAGTTCTGAGCAAGAGAATGGAAGTAGTATTTAGCACCAAGTTGGGTATTATTCCAAGGTCTCATACCCCAAAACTACGTGCCACCATATAATTGAGATTAAGTTCCCATAGTGGGTTAAGATAGTGATCACTTAAGATAAGGTTATACTCCTTGGCAAGAGTCTAACATCTCTCCCCAATGTGAGGTTTTCCCTTTAGGGGAACATGACGTTAGACTCCATGACAGTTCACATGGTGTATGTCAGTTAGAAGAACCTCCTAAAGTCCCCAAGTCTTAAATCAAAATATCAGAACAATTTTGAGAAAACTAAGTGTAAAGGCTCTCAAATTTATTCAGACATTGTTTTACTTAAGATTACAGTTATTAGATTTCAGCTTTAAGTTTTAAGATTTATAAAAGTAAACACTTTTCACTTAGCCTGCATTATCTAAAGGAAGAAACAAGAGTACAGTTTAATAGAACTAAGTGTGGTGGCTCATATGAACTTCTTTATGTCTTATTACACATGTCCTATGATTTTGTCAGTTTTTCTTATTCAAGCCAAGGTGAGTCACTCACATTTAGCATGTTGTTTTGAAAGTTATTTAAATCTTTACATCCATTGTTTTACTTATGCATTCATCCCTACATGCTTAGTACAATTCAAAAGTACTGATCCACATATATGTCTATGTGCTACATTGTTTAATAATGTAGGTTTGGGTGCTCAGTTCCAGCAGAAAAATTGACCACAGGCATCTTGATCTACATCCCAACAGTTGGTGAGTCCTCCTGGTTCAAGTACCCATTTATTCGGACTTTCTGCTTTATGCAGTATTTTCTCAGTTGTTTTCTATTCAGTTCGATTCAGTTGGGGGTCTGTCCCAGTGACTCTCTAGTTATTAGAAGTAGAGGCTTATCATACTTATAGTAATATTTCAGATTTCCAGTATTGGCTATTTAGATTTTTAAGTTAAGTATTTTCAAACTTTATATTCATCTAAACTAAATTCAGTTAAGACAGTAAATGTCGTATTTCAGTAGATTCACATGCCTAAGTTACCTTCATTATGAGTTTTAGAATTAGTAGAAGGCTAAAAGGGTTAGCTTGGGGCTACTCATAGCCTTGCGAACCGTGTGATGTCTCAGGACCCATTTTTGGGGTAATACATATTAGTCCCCAACCATTTCTAGAATGACCGCCAAAAGTGAGATGAAAACTGGGTACCACGATCTGAGAGGATAGAAATAGGTACCCCATGCAATTTCACTATCTCACAATCTCACAAAGATATAACCTCGCATAATCCTCAGCCAAGAAGTTAGTCCTCACTGGCCCACTATTTTAATCATCAAAACATGCCTCAAACATCGTCTGAAAAATCTGAAACTTTCCTGAGACACCCCCTTTACACCCCTGATCATGAATCAACTCAAAAATATATGTCTCGGGGTCGGAAAGATCAATTTGAAAATTATGGAAGTTAATAGCTCAAAAATATGACTAAGTCTTTTAACAATTAAAAAAAATTCAGATTTCAGATCTCCATACATGCAACCAAGAGTGGTATTGAGTCGAGAATGCTACAGGGTTTTACATTACAACTAAGACAAAGATTACCACTTGAAGCGATTGCTCCTCCTTTAAGGAACTGAGATTTGCCATGAGTTTTCATAAGCTTTATCACTTTGGATAACCCTAACACAAGATGAATTGGTGACATTGATAACGCTCAAACTACACCTCTCAATGAGAATGTAAGTGATCGTTGTCAATATAAAACCCAACTAGGATAGGGTCGAATCCCACAGGGAATATGGTGTGAACTTAAGTTATTTGTGATTTAATCAACTGATAGTTGGATGTTTCCCGAAATGGGGGGTTTTAGTTTAACAAGTAATTGTTGGTTACTTTAGTTTCAATGTTCAAAATCAAGAGTTTATGGAAAAACTAGAATTATGTTCACTAGGGGTTTTGGTACTTGACAGATGCTAATAGAGGCTCAAGATTCTCACAGCAGATAGGACAACAAGTTATCTTTATCGAATTTATGCCTAAATGTCTCTCGACCTACTTAAGCATTTAGTTACCTAATCCTCTCAGACTTAGGGCATTTATATTCACTGACCAGATTTTACCTCAGGTTAATCAACCTTGTTACAGCGTCAATTATTAAATGGAAGGTTGGTAGCTTCTAAGTCCATGTTGACAATTCACTTCCTACTATAGTTGTTTTCTTTCTCAAGCAAATCAAAGCAGGTGTTATCTATCATTTGCAACTAACAGAAGATATTAAAACCTTAGAATTATCAGGGAGTCCTATTACCTTTTGAATCTTAAACTCTTAGCACCTTATCAAGACTTAACCATAGATCCCATAACTCAGGTTAAAGGGGTTTAGCCACTCATGGTGTAATAATTGAAATAACTAGTTGTATTCATGATTTGAAAGATAAACTTACCACAAGATGAATAGAAACTAGAGATTCTCAAATTAGATCATAATGTAAATCCCAAAATAATGATGATAATCCCTTCAAAGTAATTATTTTTTCAAGTCAAGAAACTAGAGAGAGAAAATATCAAAATATGTGTTTCAAAACTCAAGTTCGGAACTCTCAAGAAAACCCTAAACAAGACTTTAAATAGTTCAGCCTAAATAAGAAAACAAAATCACAGAGTTTAATGATCCCTTGAATTAGGTGACGACATTCGTGATAACTTATCAGAAGGCTGACGACTTATCATAAATGTCGTTACCTCCTCTTTGCTTTTTGATACTCGCTTTCTTAGGCTGACGACAAACTGTAATGTCCTATCAACTACTTGACGACTTATCGCAAATGTCGTCAAGTCTCTACCTCAGCTCTCATGTTCTGCCTTAGGCTAACGGCAATTTTGATGACTTATCAGATCCTTGATGGCTTACCACAAAATATCGTCAGAACTCTCAACTCAGGTCCATTCTCTGTTTAAGGCTGACGATGAAGCTGATAGCTTATCACAGGGCTGACAACTTATTAGAAATGTCATCGGCCACACTTTTCCTTTATTTACTTCAGATTTCAACTCTTTTGTTTCCATCCTTGTTGGTTCTCTAGCATCTTAGCTTCTACTGCAAAATCAAACATAAAACAATCAAAAATGACAAAATTTGCTTAAGACTTTGCAATTATTCTCAGTTAAAAGCCTCAAATGTGTTAGCGTCTACTCACACATCAACACCCTCAACTTAAAACAATTGCTTGTCCTCAAGTAACCAAAACATAACTAAGAGAATACAAAGCACATTTGGTAGTCAATCATCCACATTATCTCAAAACACTTTCACCATCTCCTAGATTAGTCAATTCAATAACAATGAAGAACACCAATGAAATATACAAGAATCAAGATACGACATTAATTCAGCTATAAGAACCATGCATAGACCAGTATTACATTCTCCGAACAAGTTACCAACTAGCAATGTAACCAATGTGCCCTCACTACAAAGAAATCCCCCTCATCTCATATCAGTAATCATATATGTAACCATGGGGACAATCTAAACACTCACTCTCAAAATGAAGTTCCAATCAGTGTATGCCAAGTACCATATGCTTGCCCTTATTTTCATTACCCAGATCTTCAGATAGTTCAGCTAGGATCACTATAGGTCTTCTCTTTGGCTTATAATGTAGGCTAGGGGCTGGTATAATACTTGATGATTTTTAAAGTGACTAAGCCTCCTTGACACTACTCTATTTTTTTGGGTTTCACTCATTAGCTTTTTCTACTCTTCTCTTTTCTTGATCACAATTATTTAGGATGGGTGTGGTCTTTTCCACAAGTACTTATTCTTTTTCACAAGTTTTCTTTTTTTTTTGCACCTAGCTTTTTATTCTTTTCTTTTATTATACCTTTATTCATACTCATTCTATATCACGCACCCCTATGATAGCCACCCTCAACTTAGGCCATTTGACTAAGTCAAGGTGCACAGTGTCCAAGGAGGACCAGGGCCAAAATAGGTTCATTGTGATATAAATGGGAAGGTGACAGGTGTCAAAAAAACAAATAGGCTAATCAGGCTCAAAGCATGGATCAAGGGATATTCTACCTACCGGGAAGGTTATTTAGGCTAAAGTAAACTAATATCAAAACGGCCTATGATCCTTTTCTATCCCCTATCATTCAACCTAGGTAAGACTAACCGGGCAAGTTTTGGCTTCAGCATACAGAGGGAACTAAGTAACATCTCACACACTTGGCACATAGGTATATCACAATTTACTACTCATACAGTTCATTCAGCTGATCAGCAATGATTATTGTGTTACTATAACTAATGCCATACAAAGATGCAAATCACACAGTTAAAGAAGTAGACCACTTGAACAAGTGTACAAAAATCACAAACACAATTCAACTACCTCAAGTACAAGTATTCCTCCTAGTTGAATACACAATTTTACAAAAACAATTTACCCTACACCCTCAACTTAAAATCAAAGAAAAATTAAAGTAAGGGTTAGGGTATATCTGGAATAGATTAATCCCAGGGGTCACGGGTTCCTGACCCTGCTGTCGCATCTCCATCAGAAGCCTCACTCTGTTCTGATGCAGCTGGTCTATCAGTCTCTGAAGGTCTACTAGTAGAGGCACTTGTGGCTCTCGCTCAGATGGCTACCTCTCATCTCTCATTGTCAACCAAGGACTCAATTATTGCCTTCTTCATCTCCTCTTTTTCAAACTTTTTTCTTGCCCTCTTCTCTGCCTTTCTTTCTTTATCACTATCGGGTCTCTCTCTCTTCCCCTTTCATTTCTTCTCACCTTTTTCTTCTTTTTCTTCACTAGTTCCTCGGTGAGATCAAACGATGGTATTTCTTTCTCAGACACCTCAATTTTTGGATCTGATGACACTATAAATTGGTGTTTCTATAGCTTTCCAACCTTCAATTTCACCTTGGCTAGGTCTGACCTAAATAGTGCCATCTCTGGATCTGACCTCTCTTTCGATCATGCATTGAAAAGGTTCTCCAATTCATCAATACGACCCGACAGAGCCTTGTAGGGATCAAGTGCAGCCTTAACCCTCTTGTCCACTGCAACTGCAAATTGCTTGGCAAAGAGTTTAAGCTTAGCCTTGCATCACTTGGACTTCTTTGCTACCCTTCTTAAATTCATAAGATTGAAGGCAAATTCTATTGTAGGCACTGCCGCTGGAGGATTTGTCTCAGTTCTAGGCACTGATGATTCTGCCACTGTTGCAAATGTTGGAGGTACAGCTTCAAAATCTGGCATCTTTGCATTAGGCACTGAGCTGGTTCCTATAACTAGTGGATCAGTTGGAATCTCTGTGCCCCTGTCAAGCATTATCCTCGACTGATTTTCCTCATTTTCGATAGGATTGTGGGTCTTCTTGGCAAGGAATTTTTCTTATAACCCGATAATTTTAGGCACATTGGGTGCCTTACACAACCTTGTAATTAAACAAGGGAAGGGATATGCTGTATCGGACCTTGAGACTTGAATTTTTATCTCTTCAGCGATGATGTCTCCAAAGTTCAATTTGTGGTTAGCCACAAAACTTATGACTAGTATTGCTCTATCATCCCCGAGGATATTATCACCATCTATGGGCATCAACCAGGTATGTACAATACCCCACTAAAATCTTACCTGTGAATACAGGGAGGCCTTAAAGATCTTTTCACTTGGGTTGGTCAGCCATTCTGGTTCTCTAGTGGCCTCACGAGTAAAGTTTGGGCCATGAAGGAACCTGTTGATTATCGCTTCAGAAACATCCACCATTACACCCCGTACCAAAACTTTATCCAACAAAGGTTGGTCTGCTAGTTTCTCCCTTTCTTTACACTTGTTTTCTAAGTGAGCTTGGTAGTTCATATAGAATTCCCTAACTAGTGCAGGGAAAAATGAATTTCCTCCTCGTGTAGTCCATCCCAAATCATAGTCATGAAATTTCTACTCCACCTCTGGGTACCTTTTCAACCACTTAATGATGATTCTCTTCTCTTTAAAGAGTGTCCTCTTAACATCTCTTCTATTAGTTCTGCGAAGCCCATCAAAAAAGATTTTCTGAGTTTTGGGAATCTGCCACTTATTTTTGTCTCGGACTTCAGGGTTCTTACATTTGACCATAGTTCCCCGAATCAGAGATTCTTCATCATCTTGTGGCTCAGCTGAAGGGGATTCAGTTGATGGTCCCTCAAATTTAGGTTGCTCAAACTCATATTTCTCGAAATTAGGCTGATCTGAATCATGCTCTTCAAATTCAGCATGTTCAAACTCCAGTTGCTCAGAGGCTGACTACTCAGAAACTGTACGTTCAGACATTGTTGGCTCAGTATCACTCTCTTCACTTTCCTCCACCTTAACTGGTGAAAGTGGTGGAGGCTTTTTCAGGCTCATCTTCTTTTTTTTCTTTCTGAGTAGTGCCTCTTCTTCCTCATAGTCAGACTCCTCATCATTAAGAATCCGAGGTGCACTCTTTTGTTGCTCTTTCTTAGTAGGTTTGGGGTTCAATTAATTAAAATTTCACACCCCTTGAAAGGGTTTAATTATGCTTCAGATCCCAGGTGTGACAACATTTTTGATAGGCCATCACAAATGTGATAGCTTATCACAAATGTCGTCAGCTCTAAATAGAACCTATGAAACTTTATCGACTTCTAACGGTATTTATGATAAGCCTTCACAGTTATGATAGCTTATCATGAATGTCATCAGCTTTAAATAGAACCCTAACTCAATTTTAACTTAATTTTTGAATCCACTTACTTCCTAAAACCCTATTGGTTCTCATTTTTAAGCTGAATGTTTAAACCTCAAGCTTGCACAGTAAACCCTAGTTCCCAATTTTCAGCCATTTGCAAGATAACTTGACTCAAACTTCTTGGGAACTTGGGTTCAGCTTAGTTTCTCACTTACTAATTGAAAAGAAGAGTTAGGTTTTGAGCATACCTGGTGAGTGCTTTCACTTTGATTACACGAGCAAGAGAGAGTAGAGGGAAGAACAATTCTTGATTTTGATTTCAAATCCCCTCCCCCCTCCCCCCCCCCCCCCCACACACAAGGAAGTTTTCTTCTTGTTTTACTTGGAAAGACTTTAAAGAAGGGAAGAAAATAGGCTAAGTATGGAAAGAATTTAAAACTTAAAGGAAATAAAATAAAAAACTAGTGGGAAGGTGGAAAGACAATATTGTGGGCCGGGTCGGGTCTTTGTAATTTTGCCCACAATTTTAGCTAATTTTGGGATTTTTATGATGAAATTTCTAATAAGCCATCACAAATGTGATAGTTTATCACAAATATCATCAGCCTTAACAGCACCTACCTCAGAGCTGATGTCTCTGACGATAAATCTGACGGCTTATCACAACTGTGACATCACATCAAAAATGTCGTCAGGAGCACTTGGCTGAATACATTGATTCCACCTTCTTTGAACTAGAACCTAACTACAAAAATAAATAATTTGCTGGAACATAAAAATTTTGGGTTGCCTCCCAATAGCGCCTGATTTAATGTCGCGGCACGACTTGGCTATCTTGACTACTCAGACTTCGCCAAGACAACTTGTTAATACCTCTTTACCATCCTCATAGAATACATCCACGATTGAGAAAACACTCATCTCTTTTTGTTGTATCATGGATGAGTGTATTTTAAATTGTTCTTCTTTGTTATTTAGCCTGAACTTCAGCTCATTCAACTCCATGTCTACGATCACTCTCCCGGTTTCAAGGAATGGTCTACCCAGGATGATGGGCACTTTGAAATCTACCTCATAGTCTAGGACTAAAAAATCAGCGAGCAGAATAAAGTCGGCCACCTTTACCAATACATCATGTAATATTCCCATTGGCCACTTTACAGACCTATCTACCATCACTAATCGCATGTTAATCGGGGTAGGGTCCCCCAAACCCAGTTTCTTGTACACAGCAAGTGGCATTAGATTTATACTGGCTCCCAAATCGCATAGCACCTTTGTAAAATTCAGGGACCCAATAGTGCACGGGATGGTAAATGCTCCCGGGTCTACCTTTTTCTGCACTAAAGACCTTGTGGAGATACCGCCACAATGAATAAGATTGTCCTCTGGCTCACAGCTAACCTTTCATTTCTTTGTGATAAGGCCTTCCATAAACTTCGCGTATCTTGGCATTTGGTCAAGTGCTTCAACCAATGGTACATTCACTGTCAATTGTTTGAGCATTGCCATGAACTTGCTGAATTTTGCATCATCAGTTTTCTTCCTCAATCGTTAAAGAAAGGGAGGTGGTGGTCTTGGGATAGTTTTCAACACTGCCTCTTTCTCCTTCTCCTTTTCTTTCTCCAGAGAATTAGTAGAATTATCTAGCTTCTCAAACTCCACTGGACCTCTTTCTTCTAATTCATTATCAACTACTTCATCAACTATAGGTTTTCCCACAGAAGGGCCAGGTAATATCTTACCACTCCTAGTGGTAATCGCCATACATGAACCATCATTCTACGGATTTTGGATCGTATCGCTTAGTAACGTCCCGCTCTTTCTCTGGTTAAGTGCTAGGAGAGTTGGCTCATCTGCTGCACCAACTATTTGATTGTGGTGGAGTGTGAGTTTACCAATTGACTGATAGATGTCAGATCAGTCTTCATGGTGGTCACACTAGAGTTGGTAGCCTCCACTCTCTTCAACAACTTAGCCATCATGTCCTCTATGGACATCTTTTCAAAACTTGTTGTAGCAGTCTCACGATTGCCAGGAGGAACATTTAACCCATTCATGTCATTGTTATTCCTCTAATTTCCCTGCTCCCTATATTTATAACCAGGCTTATTATAAAAGTTCCGACCTTGATTCCCTTAGCTATTGCCTCAGAAACCCCTTTGATTATTAATATAGTTCTCCTCTTCTTCTGCATCCGCATCAACTCTGTCTTAAGATCCCATAGATTTCACCTTCTTAGTCCTACCTGACAGCAAGTACTTGGTTAGCAAGTCCATCTACATTTTTCGGTGACCCATGTCTTGGTCATGCTCCTCTTCTCTTCTTTGTTGTTCTACAGTAATACCCACAGAAGCAGTGGGGCTGGCCACCACAGAGTCTCTGGTATGCCATGCTCGACTCTGTTTGGTTATCTTTCTAGCATTTATGAAACCTCTGGGAATGTAAGATCAACAAACGAACCACCAGAAGCATTATCTACAATTGGCTTTGTAACAGAGTTAAGAGCCCTATACAAAGTCTCCATCAAGTGTATGTCTGTCATATTGTGGTTCGGACACTGTGTCAGCTTCTTCTTGAATCACTCCCAGGTTTCGTTCAAGGCTTCAGTTGGGAGTTGCCTAAATTTAATGATCTCATCCCTTAATTGTACCTTCCTGGAAGGCGAAAAGAACTTTTCTAAGAAAGCTCCTTTTAACTGCCTCCAGTTGGTTATAGAATCGGGTGTCGGCTCATTAAACCACAATGTTGCCTCCACATACAGAGACAACGGAAACAAACTCAACCGGATAGAATTTATAACCACTCCTGGTTTGTCAAAAGATTTACAGATGGTGACAAAATTCACCAGATACAAGTTCGGGTCATCCCCAGAAAGGCCACCAAACATCCCCTTCAAATTGAGGAGTTGGATCATAGTACTCGTAATATTGAATTTCACCCCAAGTGCCAATGATGAAGGAATAATTGCACCCATCGCACCTGCTTCGTCTATTCCATCATCATCATCATTGAGCTCATACTGGACCGGTTGTTAATCTTTCCTTCTTTGGAACAGACGATCCTGTTAACTATATGTTGTATTGGTGCAGCTACTTGATCTGCACGCCTTGGGTTACCAGGATTTAGCAACTCCTTGTCTCCCAAATCTCCATCCTCAGGATTTGGATATCGTTCTTATTGACCGACATTCTGTACATTCACCTGAGCTCTAGCTAAGGCTGCTAATCTATCAGCCTCTTAGTGTCCTGCCAATCTTTCAATTCATTGCGGTTCCGGATTAAGTGGTAATAATGGTTCTCCTAACCTTCTGGTTCACTATAAAGATCCTGCAATAAACAAAAACAAAAAATAAATATAAACCTATAAAACTTGACAAACAGTCAATTAGCACACAAACTTCAATTTACAATCATACTCCCCTGTAACGGTGCCATTTTTTATAACGCTCAAACTACACCTCTCAATGAGGATGTAAGCGATTGTTGTCAATATAAAACCCAAATAGATTGAGGTCAAATCCCACAGGGAATATGGTGTGAGCTTAAGTCGTTTGCGATTTAATCAACTGATAGTTGGATGTTTCCTGAAATGGGGGGTTTTAGTTTAACAAGTAATTGTTGGTTATTTTAGTTTCAGTGTTCAAAATCAAGAGTTCATGGAAAAACCAGAATTATGTTCACTAGGGGTTTAGGTACTTGACAGATGCTAATAGTGGTTCAATATTCTCACAGCAGATAGGACAATAAGTTATCTTTATCGAATTTATGCCTAAATGTCTCTCGACCTACTTAAGCATTTAGTTACCTAATCCTCTCAGACTTAGGGCATTTATATTCACTAACCAGATTTTACAGCGTCAATTATTAAACAGAAGGTTGGTAGCTTCTAAGTCCCTGTTGACAATTCACTTCCTACTATAGTTGTTTTCTTTCTCAAGCAAATCAAAGAAGGTGTTATCTATCATTTGCAACTAACAGAAGATATTAAAACCTTAGAATTATCAGGGAGTCCTATTACCTTTTGAATCTTAAACTCTTAGCACCTTATCAAGACTTAACCATAGATCCCATAACTCAGGTTAAAGGGGTTTAGCCGCTCATGGTGTAATAATTGAAATAACTAGTTGTATTCATGATTTGAAAGATAAACTTACCACAAGATGAATAGAAACTAAAGATTCTCAAATTAGATCATAATGTAAATCCCAAAATAATGATGATAATCCCTTCAAAGTAATTGTTTTTTCAAGTCATGAAACTAGAGAGAGAAAATATCAAAATATGTGTTTCAAAACTCAAGTTCGGAACTCTCAAGAAAACCCTAAACAAGACTTTAAATAGTTCAGCCTAAACAAAGAAACAAAATCACAGAGTTTAATAATCCCTCGAATTAGGTGACAACATTTGTGACAACCTATCAGAAGGCTAACGACTTATCACAAATGTCGTCAGTTCCTCTTTGCTTTTTGATACTCGCTGCCTTAGGCTGATGACAAACTGTGACGTCCTATCAACTACTTGATGACTTATCACAAATGTCGTCAAGTCCTTACCTTAGCTCTCATGTTCTACCTTAGGCTGACGGCAATTTTGTTGACTTATTAGATCCTTGACGGCTTATCAAAAAATGTCGTAACAACTCTCAACTCAGGTCAATTCTCTATTTAAGGCTGACGATGAAGCTAATAGCTTATCACAGGGCTGACGACTTATCAGAAATGTCACCAGCCACACTTTACCTTTATTTACTTCAGATTTCAACTCTTTTGTTTCCATCCTTGTTGGTTCTCCAGCATCTTAGCTTCTACTGCAAAATCAAGGGGGTAGAGGTAAAGTCACTAACTAAGAATAGATAGTCTAAGTCTTATAATATAAACTATTACAGTCTTATCAAAATATTCCACATCCTCATATCATAGTTACTTACCCATGCATACATCACAGCTACCTTCGAAATACCATATACCGCAATGTGTCTATACTTATAACTTATTTGCTATTTTAACCCTTTCCATTCACAGCCTATAAGGGATTTATATAACAATCATCATGATTCACTCTAGGCTTTTTCCCTATTTTGTATAACTAATAATCGTAGATAGCCACTTCCTTCATAGACTACCATACAATCTACAAATATTACTACAACACTAGTCACTTACTATAAAAAGGCAACCCATCCCTCAATCAAGGGTTATGCGACTAAAGCTAGCTTTTTTATGCAAAAATTATCCCAACTCAAACTTCTAAACTTGTGACTTCATACAACTAACTTATGGACCATCTTACTACCAATAGATCATGACACTTTAACATATACTGCTACTTGGGAAGAAATACAGTTCCA
Source organism: Capsicum annuum (assembly GCF_002878395.1). NCBI lineage: Eukaryota > Viridiplantae > Streptophyta > Magnoliopsida > Solanales > Solanaceae > Capsicum > Capsicum annuum. Next base: position 18,843,355 of record NC_061115.1, read on the forward strand.
ACATTCTGCTACACATCATTACCCTTATGGAAGACATCTACAATAACAATTTTAAAAGGGGACTGAATAGACTTTGAACCTCAAGCTAGAAAGCATGATTTCACCAGAATAAAGGCATACACTCAAATCAATGCACCTCGAAGCACCAATGGACTCCTTTCAAGTCCTTGTACTATCTCATAACTTTATGGATAACTCAATCAGAGAGAACCACATTGTTAGGGGAGCTAGACTCTTAGACTTGTATCGCCTCGACAGTGAGGCAAGGCCCATGAAATTAGAACAAGGAACGAATTTGGATAACTTTCATATGGACAACTCTATAGAACGAACTAAAGTATGAAGAATAAAAAACAATTCCTAAATGCCTGATAGCCTTCTGATTATAAGTGTGGTGCACAACACACCCATAAGCAAGACTCTACTAGACACGATTTTGCAGATATCCTAGGACCAATGAACCGTGCTCTGATACCAAGTTTATTATGACCCAATCCAGGGCCTTAACTGTGAGGGCTTTCGAAATTGTGAAGGCCCGAGCACCCTTCTCTATCAGGTAATCATGCATACTTTTATATAATATGAAGAAAAATACAAAAATATAAAATAATACAGAATCATGGTTAGTATCATGATTCAATTGAATAATCTGGAATGGAAACCATAAACCTCTAACAACATCTAACATCAGTCTACGAAATCTCTAACAATAGAAAATTACATTTATCTAAAATCTGGGTCAAGGCCCCCAGCCGAACCATGAATCAAAATGAAATAACAATAAAAAGTTCTAATCCAGTCCTTCCAAAGTAAAGGAGGCTCACCAGCTGCAAACTTCTGACAAGTCAATCTACTGCGTAACGGGACTCTAGGACTGTGTCTCAGAATCCTAAAATATAGGAGGTCAATACAGATGTACTGGTACGCAGAGCAATCCAAAATAATGAATTTATACATATATAACATAGGTGATATCAAGTCCTAAAATGTATGCATGAAATAGTTTAAAATACATGGGCCATCACAAATGATATTAAAACAATCTTGGCAATGCAATTCTATACTTTGTATTACTTCTGAGCTAGGTGGTATACTCGACATATCTGAAAGTTTCCCACGGACAATATGGGATCCGCCATTAACTAGACGGCCAAGCCCCTAACCCAAGTTTTTCGCAAGGGTTGAAGTATCTGAATCTGATATGCCCTAGGGCACTAGTCCAGCATATAATCCCTCTTGGAGAAATAATAAAACCGTATCGGCAAACCACGATTTCGGGCAATGAATCGAATGACCCATGCCTACTTCGGGTAACCACCTAACTCTCTTAGTGTCCACTTTTAACATGTTCTAAACATGCATCTATATGAATTCAAAATCTGAAATCTGAAATAAAATTAGTATTCTGTTATGAGTTTACCATGGCCATATCTGATTTGATATCGTCATACCAAGACTTGCAAGTCGTAATTCTAAGCCATAAAAATATCAAGTATGATATTTTATTTAAAACAATGTTCATACCACCAAAGCATTCAAACAGTATAAGAGAATTCATAGTTCAAAACATAAGTCAAAACCATGCAAAGATTCTCATTTTTTTGACAATTCCAACAAGTGGTGGTCAATTTCTCAAAACATTCCTGAAATTCCGTCAATTATCACATTTAGCATTTAAATCATGATTATATCCCCCTCTCCAATTCTCAATCATCATAAAATTCATATAAAATAATAATATTCTTGACTCATTCTTTAAATCATGCAATTTAGGCATCCATAACTTGCAAATCAAGTAGTAACACAAAGAGAGGGGGGAAGATTCAATAATTCATGCTCTCAATACATATTTCAAGACTTCAACACATACATACATATATACTAGTCAAATCACTTTTAAGGGAAGGCCTCAAGACCAAAGCAATATTATCAAAGGCTTCAAAAACATGATTCTAATTATAAATCCAAAACCCTTTTATTTTGTAAATTCATGATTTCTAAATCTTTAACATGATTAAGAAGAGTTTACTATGCCCATGTAGTTTTAGGAAAACCCCACGTACCTTAGATTACAAGGTTTGAAGAGTACAACTCGAATCTTGATTTGTTCCTTGGAAATCTTGGACTGAAGTATTGATTTTTCCATGCTTTCTTGTTCTTGGAGGAATCCTAGATTGATCTTATTTTTTAGAGAAAATTTAATAGAAGAGGCAAATAATGTTTCTTAAGGCTGGAATTATATGTTATGGATGGATTTTGGGTGAGGGAAAGTGACCGAAATTCCCCTAGACCCATTAGGAACTGAAATAATACATAAAACAGCTTTAAATTTGCGTCAGGTTTTGTGTCGGGGCGCAGTCGATGCGACGCATCAAGATCGTGTTGGCTTACTGCCTCACATGGAAAATGCCATAACTTTTTGCTCGGTTATCAGATTTACGCGAAATTGGTATCGTTGGAAAGCTAATTCAATTATCTACAATTTGATGAGTGTTGGGCTGAAAAATTCTCTATGTATCTAAAGTTATATACATTAAAATTAGGCCCTTGTAAAATCAAATATCAAACTTTGGATGAATGTATGACTCTTAGCTTAACTTTGCTCCAAGTGATTTCTATGAACATTTTTCACCTCAGAATCACTTCATACACTAGGAGAAGGATAATGACACATGGATTTAAATATAAACGATGGAATTCGAGCGTACACACGTAGGAATGATGGTTCACTTTCTAGCTCAAAAATACAAGGTGTTACATTATCTACCCCTTGGGATCATTCGTCCTTGAATGATGGGTAGGGACTTGTTGAAGCTCTAAAAGTGTGGAATAAAGAACGAAACCTTGCATTGAACATGTTTCCTTAACAAAATATATAAAGGCATCAAACGATCTTCATGATAAACCCCTAGTGAAATGTGAAAGCACGAAACATGAGATAATGAGACTTTACAAAGAGATGATCTTGCATATGAGTTCTATGCACTATAATTGTCACAACTTAAGGCAGGGGTTTATTTGATGATCATAGACCTAATTTATATTGGTACTAATTAAGAAATAAGATTTCACGAAAAATAGGGATAGAATCATTCTACAGCTCTCATGATACAATGAAATAGACACTACACTTAGAAACACTACTCATATATGCCCCTATCAACAAATAACACACTTTATCATTTCCAACTTACAATTCTCCCATCACACATCTAACTACTAGAGTTTGAGTCCCACTACATAGTACTTCTATGTTAAAGCCTAACTCAGAGTTAAAAGGTGCTAACTTAAGCTGTGGGACTCTTTACTTTACATCCCATTAAGAACATTACCTCACCTTATCACTATCGTCTCAGGTTTTAATTCAAGGAATACTAACTACATAGTACATGGGTTGTGTTTTCATCAATCACAACATTCAAACCTGCCATTTCTACACCCACTTTATGGATCTTCCCACCAAGACCAACAATTTCTATTACTCTCAGAATAATTTTTGCCATATTTCTCCTTCTTAACTATTTAACACAACAAAATTCCTTTCCTTCTTTTTCCCTTTCACCTATAACCTTAGCTCGAGAATCACATAAAAATTTTCACCTTCAAGAACATCTACTCCCCTACCTAAAACATCACCGCACTTCCACACCCACCATCATACTATCATACGGAGGGCTATTAAGGGACCGGCGCATAAAAGTCATGAATAAAAGTAATACTATTAGACCATAACTTACACTTATTGCACTACTCAAGGAGGGACATGAAATGAAGATATGATAAAATAGACATAAAGTGCTCCACATATCAAGTGTCTGGATCATAAGTAGAGAGTCATTCGTAAGAAACACAATACAGCATGAATTCTTAGGATAGAACACATTGAGAAGACATTGGTGTACATATCAATACAAAATAAGGGAAAGAGACTGAATTACCCTCTTGGACCCAGAAATCACTAAGACAAACTGGGCACTTGACGTGTTAAGGGACACACCACGTCGGTTCCTACAGATGCGATTCCTGGCATGACGTGTCGACATCGCGCTGTCCCACTATTTTGATCATCCAAACATGCCTTAAATATCATATGAAAAATCCAAAACTTTCCTGAGACACACCCTTTACACCCCTGATCATGAATCAACTTAAAAATATACGTCTAGAGGTCAGGAAGATCAATTTGAAAATTATAGAAGCTAATAGCTCAAAACTATGACTAAGTCTTTTAACAATTAAAAAAAATCAAATTGTCAGCTCTCCATACATACAACCAAGAGCGGTATTGAATCAAAAATGCTACGGGGTGTTACATTACAACTAAGACAAAGATTTTCGCTTGAAGCGATTGCTCCTTCTTTAAGGAACTGAGATTTGCCATGAGTTTGCATAAACTTTATCACTTTGGTTAAACCCGACATAGGATGAATCGGTGACATGTAGAAACATACTTCCTTAGGACTAAGCATGCTAACAGATATAGATTTTAATGGAACATGAGCAACATAACATATGGCTAGAATACATGAAAGACTAGATTACTGAGAGACATTATTGCTTCTAGGCTGGAGGTCAGATCATAAACATAAGTCCATAGAGTACTCGAACCATAGGCATAGGCATGACTTGAACAAATGGAGTAATATATTAGTAGGATACTCTCCTAAATAGAAGTGGGAGGAGTATGCTCGATTAGGAATAGATTTATCATGACTCCTCCCCGTAAGTTACCACATTGAGAACATTCGGGAACTCACTTAATTCCCCATCTCCCCCTTAAATCAAAGTCACAATCCTAGACTTACGAACATATCCCCTTATCAAGTCTATAGCCACAACTCTCAACATAAAACAGACATCACCACATACTTAAACTCTAAACTCTCCCTGAAGAACTATACTTTGAAAGCCTCGCTTTTCAAAATGGCTACTCTTAACTTTTGCTAGCCTCTATAGCCATCACTCTAAAACTCCCACTCTCATGAGCGTATGCATCCATACTTCTCATCACAAAAGGGGTATCAATATATACATGAAAACAAACTCCCTCAATAATTTCTAGTACAAAGACACTAAATTCTTTCTAGGACATTCCCCTTTAGGGACACTAATCGGAATTTCATCTAACTCATAAGGTCATCAACTTACGACTACCATTATCATGGGTATAGACACCCACACTTTTGAACATTTAATACTCTATCTTTAATTCCTTAGAATACTCATATTACACCTAAAATCACATAACTTGCAACTTAACAAAAATTTGTAAAACCATACCTAGGCTTACATTGCCTACCTATTTTTTTCCTCAATTCAACTCTAAAGAGCACCATACAACAACTTCCCAGACTTTTCCATACTATAAGATTCAAGAATTAAATCTAGGTACACAAAACACTTATACACATCACACCTTATCTAACAACATGCTACCTCAGAGTTCAACTTATTCTTATTTAATCACGCTCTTATCCATATTAATAATTCAACCATAATTCATGTTTTTATTTTAACACTAGTCCTCATGACCATATACATATCGCAATTTTCCACATCTATTGTGCAAGTCGCCAACCTAGACTATTTCAAACACTACACCAAACCAACTAATTCATTCCCACAAAATATGCATTATCAATCTCGAGCTACTATTCTCACCACTACATTCCACATCTAAAGTTCAAGCCTATTGTTTATCATCAATGATATACCACCGGTAAAGCATACACATATCCTACTAGTCCATCAAATAGGGAAATCAACCCAAATATTTCACTTGACTTAACTACTATCTATAATCACAACCCCTCCATGACATCACCATTATAACTCAACATCCACTACATACCTTCTCACATAAAGTACTACCATACAACTACTACAAAAAGAAAAATCAAAGGGGGGGGGGGGGGG
>NC_061115.1:18849370-18924098 GCF_002878395.1 Capsicum annuum
TAAAGTCACTATTAAGAATAGATGATCTAAGTCTTATAATATAACCTATTACAGTCTTATCAACATATTCCACTTTCTCACATCATAGTTACTTACCCATGCATACATCATAACTACCTTCGAAATTCCATATACCAATGTGTCTATACTTATAACTTATTTGCTATTTTAACCCTTTCCATTCACAGCCTATAAGGGATTCATATAACAATCATCACCATCCACTCTAGGCACCTTCCTTATTTTGTATAACTAACAATCGTAGCTAGCCACTTCCTTTACAGACTACCACACAATCTACAAATATTACTACAACATTAGTCACTTACTATAAAAAGGCAACCCATCCCTAATTCAATGGTTATGTAACTAAAACTAGCTTCTTTATGCAAAAATCATCTCCACTCAAACTTCTAAAGTTGTGACTTCATACAACTAACTTATGGACCATACTACTACCAATAGATCATGACACTTTAACATATACTACTACTCAGGTGGAAATACAGTTCCAATATTCTGCTATAGATTATTACCATTATGAAAGACATCTGCAATAAGAATTTTGAAAGGAAACTGAATAAACTTTGTACCTCCAGCTGGAAAGCATGATTTTATTAGAATAAAGGCATACACTCAAATCAATACACCTTGAAGCACCAATGGACTCCTCTCAAGTCCTAGTGCTATCTCATAACTTTATGGGTAACTCAATCAGAGAGAAGCACATCGTTGGGGGAGCTAGATTCTTAGACTTGTATTGCCTCGATAGTAAGGTGTGGCCCATGAAATTAGAACAAGGAACGAATTTGGATAACTTTCATATGGACAACTCTATAGCATGAACTAGAGTATGAAAGAATAAGAAACAACTCCTAAATGCCTGGTAGCCTTCTGATTATAAGTGTGGTGCACAACACACCCATAAGCAAGACTCTAATAGACACGATTTTACAGATACCCTGGGACCATGAACTATGCTCTGATACCAAGTTTTTCATGACCCGATCCAGGGCCCTAACCGTGACGGGCATCCCGAATCGTGAAGGCCTAAGTGCCCTTCTCTATCTAGCAATCATGCACACTATCATATAATATAAAGGAAAATGCAGAACAAAATTCAATTGAACAATATTGAATGGAAACTATAAACCCCTAATAATGTCTAACATCAGCCTATAAAATCTCTAATGACTGAAAATAACATTTATCTGAAATCTGGGATAAGGTCCCTAGCCAGAGCATTAATCAAAATGAAATAACAATAACAAGTTCTAATCTAGGCCTCCAAAGTAAGGGAGGCTCACTAGCTGCAAACTTCTGACAAGTTAATCTACTGCTTAATGGGACCCAGGGTTGTGTCTCTGAATTCTAAAATATAGGGGGTCAATACAGATGTACTGGTACGCAGAGTAATCCAAAATAACGAATTTATACATATATAAAATAAGTGAGAGCAAGTCATAAAACGTTATTCGTGAAATATTTTAAAATACATGGGCCATCACAAATGATCTTAAAATAATCTTGTCAATGCAATTCTATACTTTGTATTACTTCTGGCATCTGATTTGGTATCGTCATACCAAGACTTGCAAGTCATAATTATGTGCCATAAAAATATCATGTATGATTCTTTCATTTAAAACAATGATTAGACCACTAAAGCATTTAAACAATATAAGACAATTCATGTTTCAAAACATAAGTCAAAACCATGCAAAGATTCTTATTTTTTCAACGATTCCAACAAGTGGTGGTCAATTTCTCAAAACATTCCTGAGATTTCTTTAATTATCACATTTAGCATTTAAATCATAATTATATCTCCCTCTCCAGTTCTCAATCATCATAAAATTCATATAAAATAATAAGACTCTTGAATCATTCTTTAAATCATGCAATTTAGGAATCCATAACTTGCAAATCTAGTAGTAACACAAAGAGAGAGGGGAAGATTCAATAATTCATGCTCTCAATTCATATTTCAATACTGTAACACTTACATACATATATACTAGTCAAATCACTTTCAAGGGAAGGCCCCAAGACCAAAGCAATATTATCAAAGGCTTCAAAAACATGATTCTAATTGTAAATCCAAAACCTTTTTTTTGTAAATTCATGATTTCTAAACCTTTTAAATGACTAAGAAGAGTTTACTATGCACATGTAGATTTTGGAAAACCCCACGTACCTTAGATTACAAGGTTTGAAGAGTAGAACTCGAATCTTGATTTGTTCCTTCGAAATCTTTGACATAAGGATTGATTTTTCCTTGCTTTCTTGTTCTTGGAGTAACCCTAGATTGATCTTATTTTTTAGATAAAATTGAATAGAATAGGCAAATGGTGCTTCTTGGGGCTAAAATTATATATGATGGATGAATTTTAGGTTAGGAGAAGTGACAAAAATGCCCCTAGACCCATTAGGAACTAAAATAATGCATAAAACAACTTTAAATTAGCATCAAGTTTCGTGTTGGGGAGCAGTCAATGTGACGCATCAAGATCGTATCAGCTTACTACCTCACATGGAAAATGTCATAACTTTATGCTCAGTTATCGAATTTAGGCAAAATGGGTATCGTTGGAAATCTAATTCAATTATCTAAATTTTGGTAGGTATTGGGATGAAAAATTCTATGTGTATCTAAAGTTATACACATTCAAAGTAGACCCTTGTAGAATCAAATATCAAACTTTGGCTCGACTTTTCTCCAAGTGATTTCTATGAACACTTTTCACCTCATAATTACTTCATACACTAGGAGAAGGATAATGACAAATGGATTTAAATATAAGAAATTGAATTATACCGTACACACGCTGGAATGGCAGTTCGCTTTCTAGCTCAAAAATGCAAGTTGTTATAGTTTATGAAGTCATGCATGCTAAATGTAAATGACTCACGTAGGCTTAAGTAAATCTAAAAGCTGAAGATCATAATCAAGAATGGTAAAACATATAATATAAATTTGTGATCCATATCACTTAGTTCTAAAGACAGCATTTTGTTCTTATTCATAAATCATATCTGAAAACTTATTCTTCAATGGAATTCTTTCAAAGCTTTAGGGAATAAATTCTTAACTGTTAGACTGTAGGGAGAATACTTCTAAAACTATTCTTAAAATCTTTGCTGTTAGGGAGGTTCTCTTAACCGGCATAAACCACGTGAGCTACATGGAGTACAATGTCTTAACCTCCTAAGGAAGAAACGTCACGTTAGGGAGAGGTGTCATACTTTTTCTAGGGAGTATAACCTAATCCATGTGATCGATCACAAGATAAATATGTCATCCATATAAATGGGAATAATCTGAGTCTGTACCTACATTGACTATGTAGTTCTGTAGAAGATATGGCATGTTAATCCCACACTTCCCTCTCGGTGCTAAATACTACTCCCTTTTAAATCTGTATGCTTAAACCATTGGAAATTCACTTTTAAAACTAGCATAAGGATTTATAAGAAAAAACAGTTCTGCATTTATCTGAGTAAATCTGTAAATAAAGTTGTTATTAGTTCTATAAACTTTAATAATATGTAGTGGATTTCAAAGCTAAACCATTGATCAAACGATCAAAGCTTTTCTGAAAAATTAAAAATAATCTGCTCATAAGATGCTTAAAGCATCATCTTTCTTAAAATAATAATATTCAATCTTAGGGTAGTAACCCATGTATCCATCTCATAATAAATCATCATAATAATCATGCTTAATGAGGTAAATATTGATGACACAATCCAAAATCTGGAAACTTCAGCAATATGCATGAAAACATAAACATAAGCATAAAATTCAACATCTAAATCATTGAAAATATCATAAGCTTGAAAATAACAATAATGGGTATAAACCCTAACTTAAATTTCATGGAAAATCACATAAATTACAGTAAATTGTAATTAAAGTAAAGTTTTGGGAACAAGGATGAAAGACTTATCCTTGTTCAAACCCCACATACCTTAATTTGATGATCTAGATGCTAGAACTTGAATCTTGGATCTCTATTGATGTTTTGGAGATGACTTCTTGGAGTTCTTGAATTGGGGCTTCACAATCTTATATTATCTTGGAGAATTAATGGAAGAAATTTTAGGTTTCTTGGAGAGGAAGTATGAGCCTTAGGGTTTTGTTTGATAGAGAAAGACGAATAAAGCATAAAGTGCTTTCAAATATGATTAATCTTTTGTTTTTGGAGGGATTAGGGGTTAGAGATTTACCAAAATACCCCATTTAAAATTTGTAACGGAACTGGAAAATATATATTTTTCCAATTTGGGTGGCCACCGTGACGCGCCACTATCGTGGTGGCTCACTGGAAATCAGCGAATGGAAATTGGACAGACTCCGAAATGCGGAGACATCATGGTTCCCCTTTGGAATGACATTTTGGCACATGGCACGACGAGTCATTATCACTCTGGACCTCTGGAAATTGACAAATGGAAAATTGACCCTCTCCACGATGCGCCAACATCGCGGAAAGCCACTGGAATAGGACAATTGGAAATTTACGCTAATCCAGGATGCGCTAAGGGTCCAAACACCGGTGTTTTACGACTGGGACTCAAAATAGCCATAACTTCTTACTCAGTTATCGGATTTAGGTGAATCTTATATCGTTGGAAAGATAATTTAATTTCATACGCAATAGAAAGTCTAAATCTAAGAAATTTCACGTGAAATAAGTAGTATTCATTTTGGAATCTATCCCTTAACATTCTAGGGATGAATATAAGCTAGGAAAAGTGTGGGGTATTACACTTTAGCTGCTCCTTAAGCTCCTTCAACTCAGATGGAGCCATTTTATATAGAGGAATGAAATTGGATGAGTATGCAGAATAAGATCAATCCCAAACTCAATCTCCCTATCAGTAGGAACACTAGGAAGGTAATCAGGGAAGACCTTAGTAAATTCATTTACCACCGAGATGGAATACAAAGAAAGACCATCCGAGTTAGAATCTTTAACCCGGACAAGATGATATAGACACCCCTTGGAGATTAATCTCCAAGTACAAAGATATGATATAAACTTCCCTTTAATAGCTAGGGAACCAGCCTCCCATTCAATAATCGGTTCATTAGGGAATTTAAAAATGACCTTGGGTTCAACAGTATAGAGACGCATAACATGAGTGCAACCAATCCATCCCCAATAAGACATCGAAACAAATCCACCAAAGTTTCTTTGTTACCAATAGATACCACATACCCACTATAGACTCTTCTAGCAATCACTACGCCGCCTACCAGAGTAGAAATAGAAAAAGGGTTTGGAACATACTCGGGACCAAAACTAAAATGTTCACCCTTTGGTGCTAAAGCTAATGATGAAGCAACTAAAACCTTTTTCAACCCCGAAGCAATCTTAGCCACTGGATAGTTGTTAATCATGTACCGTGGTTGACCAAAACTAAAGCACTTATCCCTTCCTTGTTCATATTAACCCAGATGCAATCTACAACAGAACCTGTAGGGAGGATATGACTAAGCTGACTGAGCCTCACTAGCCTGAGATTGGGCATCCTGTGCCCTGAATTTGTCTCCACCAAGAAAATGCCTACCACCTGATGGCTTTATGTAGAGAGAACTAGCAGTCGAGTAAGACCCAAAGTTGCCCTATTTCTTCTTAGGCCACTTCCCACCATCCCTATCGCTCATCGTTGGCCACTACCCTGCTCAAGAAACCTAAACTTCTTGCCTTGTTTTTCCCTTATTTTAGTATCTTTCTTCTTTTCTTTCTCTACCTGCTGCATGTACATAACCAACCTCGAGATATCCATGTCCTTGATTAACAAGGTAGGCTTACTCTCCAATATCAAATCTCTAGATAACCCAAAAGTGAACTTCCTCATTCTAGCTTTCATGCTAGAAATGATCTTCGAAGAATACCGAGATAACTGGTGGAACTTCAAGGCATACTTATTGACAAACATTTTTCCTTGCTTCAGATTGACAAACTCATCCGTCTTTGCTTTCCTCAACTCCTGAGAAAATAAGCAGTCCAAAAAAGCATTAGAAAAATCCTCCTATAGAGATGACTCAGCATTATCACCCCTTGACTGATCCCATTCCTTGTACCACTGGTATGCCATATCCTTTAGTTAGTAGGCAGCAAACTTCACGCCTTCCACATTTTTGGCATGCATAAAATGGAAGATCTATTCCATCTCATCTAGAAAACCTTGAGGATCCTCCTTCACCTTAACACCAGTAAAGGCCAGAGGGTTCAACTTCATAAACTGGCCAACCCTTGTGGCCTCAAAATATTGAGTAACAAATGCACCACACTCAGCCTAAGATGTTACCAACTAAGCCAACATATAGATAGACTGATGAAACTCAGCGTTCATCACTTTAGCCTGAGGAGCTCGAGGAGGACTAGAGGGAACTGATGGAACTCAAGGAGGACAATCAGGAATTGGACCCCTAGACTGGGTCTGGACCCCATAAGTAGAATGGATCCCATAAACATTGTCCTTAGGTAGGACAGAGATGTTTTTGTGAGCTTCAGATCATTGAGAAGGCATGATTTGAAAAGAGAACAAAAAGGAATTAGAGGAGAATTTAGGACCTTAGACTCTACAGCTCAAAAACAAAACACAAGAAAGAGAAACATTCTTAAATGTCTCGTAGCTTATTCCTTATAAGTGTGGCATACTACATATCCTTAAAAGAGACTCTACTCGACACAGCTTTGTGGACTCCCAATTCACCATGAACCTAAGGCTCTGATACCAATCTGACATGACCTGTGTTAAGGTAGTAAGATAGTTTGATGAAACACGATAAGCCTACGGAGTTAGAAAATCAAGGAGAACACAATTCTAGTATTCATCTCATATATATTTCAACCTACAGCGACCAAGATATGTTATTACTGTTACTATTTTCACAAAATTCCCCTATTTACTTTCTACATTTTCCAACTGCTTCAGCAAGTTCTTGATAAGATTTGTCATATTTTCTATGGTTTTGACCCCAACTCTTATTAGCTTCAATATTTGACAGCGATTGCATTGTACTTTCTTAGAGGTATAATTTGGGGGACATCAAATTTTGGCATCATTGCCAGTGAATACGGTTATAGATTAATTGACAGAGTTTGTTGAGGTTGTTTATTTTTAGTTTCTTGTTGTTCTTGAGGTGTATGTTGGTGTATGCCCAGAACTCAGAGTCAAGGCAATCCCTTGATCCCACTTAATACAAATCTTGAATGGCCAATATGATAGAATCGTAGGATGTTAGAACATGGTCATGAAGCTCGTTATAAGGGCTTCAAGATATCCACTCACCTTGAATATGCCACATCTGTATGGTGTTCAAGAGAAAGTCATACAAACCACTACGTGGTTACTAACTAAAGAGAGAAGGGATATTTTTGCCCATTGTATAGCTTAAAAAGACAAAGTGAGATAGGAAAAAAAGCATCGAGTGATACTCGACAGAGATAGGAGAGATAGAGCTCAACCACCCCTAGCTTTTCAGTACTTTCCAGTGTATGATGATCCAAAGAAAGACTTAGGGTATGTTGATCCTATCAACATAGGAGCTATCATTCTCCCTGAGTTTCTCCAAGGGGTGAAGTTTGATATTACGAGCGCTATCATTCAACTGATCAATCTAAAGGGTGTGTTTATGGGTTTGCCAATTGATGACGCAAACATGTACATCATGAATTTTGTTGGAATTTGCACTTCGTATAATTTAGTTGGGTGAGTCAGGAAGCTTTGAGACTCAAGTTATTCCTATTCTCTCTTGCAAGTGAAGTGACATTATGGTTAGGAAACTGTCTCGTGAGTACATCACTAATTGGAATGAATTTCGTTGGAATTTGCACTTCATATAATTTACTTGGGTGAGTCAGGAAGCTTAGAGACTCAGGCTATTCCTATTCTCTCTTACAAGTAAAGTGACATTATGGTTGGGGAACTACCTCGTGGGTCCATCACTAATTGGAATGAGTTGTGAAAATAATTCTTGGATCGATTATTCTTCCCGCCTTCTAGAATTCTGCAGTTAAAGGATGAGATTTATAATTTCAGCAAATTGCATTCAGAACCACTGCATAATACATGGTTAAGGTTCAAGAAGAAGTTGATGATGGTGCCCAATCATAGAATTTCAGGGAGGAATTTGCGTGAGATATGATACTAATCCTTCCATCCTAAATAAGTGGTGTTTTAGCTTTTTTATTTTATTTATAAGTAAGTAGCATTTTTGATAATCAAGAACATATTAATTATGTTCTCCCTATTTTATCCTTCTTTGAATAAAAGGAGTTTTACATAATCAAGAAATCATCAAAGAGTTACATATTGTTTAAGTTATATATTAAGGGTAAGTTAATAAGTCATTTTTAATTTTCTAGGATTGAATAGCTTCTTAAGAGGTGTGTCTAAATTAAAACACACCACTTGTTTAGAAACGGAGAGAGTATAAAAACATCACTATATTATAATCCCTCCATTCAACAATACTTGTACAGTATACTTAAAATAGATGTCCAAATACTACTTATCCAGTTAGGAAAACAAACAGACATTTAACCTATTTCTATCCGTTTACCCATAGGAGTCGTTTGGTGTGAGATATAAGATATAATAGTATCGAGATAAAATGTGGAATTATTTTATCCCGTATTTGATTGGAGATATAACTTAGTCTCTATATTATTTATTCCACCATTTACATCATAGGGATAGGATAAGTTATTCCATATATATGGTGGGTTAATTCCGAAATATCTCTCTCCCAACCAAACGGACCCTATTAATTATAGCTATTACTCAATACATTTTTTAAAGAATTGAATTAATTATATTCAGATGGTGATATAGTAAAAGTACCCCTACTATTAACATGTGTGTCGAGTCGATAGTGGACAACTACTATTGGACAGAAAAAGTAATGCACGTATTATGCATTTATTGATTTGAAATAAATATCGAATACTCTCTTCATCTCAAATTATATAACATGTTTGCTAAAGAAAGTTATCTCAAAAGTGTTGACATGTTTAAGAATTCAAGAGATAGTTAATTATTTTTTTAACTATGCTCATATTAATTGAAGAAGATCAATCTAATCAAGACTTAATAAGATCATATTTGTAATAACCCGTAATTCCATAGCTCATTTTAACTCTTAATACGTGAGTTATTCTAAATAAATTTTTTTAAATACTCAGTATTTTTAGTTTAGAGCTTACCAACGCGTAGAAAATTCAACCAGCTTTCCAACAATATAAAATTCGCCCAAATTCGATACTCAGACGAAGAGTTAGGACCATTTTCGTAAAGCAGTGTGCCAATTTGTCCATCAACGCATTGCGGGGGCCAGCCAAATGGCAATGGTCACTTTCCAGTTTTCCATCGCGATATTGGCGCATCGTACCAACCCTTCAATTCATAATTGTCCATTTTCCAGTAAAGCTATGCGATGTCACCGCGTCGCAGTGAACTTCCAGATCGCATCCAGTGTGGCAACGCGATACCACCACGTCGCGCCATCGAATATTTTCCCAGTTGTCAATTTCCAAAGACATGGCGCGAAAGCACCACGTCGTGCCAGCATGCTAAATTGGGATTTTTCAGTTAATTCCAAGTTTTAAATCCACGGGCTTTTAAGTACTTTACCCTCACCCTAGTCATCCTAAACACGTAATTAATCCCTAAAAGAACACAAGTTGCTCATTTTTCACTATTTTCTCAAGAATCAAAATATTCTCTCTCAAGATACAAAACCCTAGCTTCAAGAAATCAAGAACAAAGATCAAGAATTTCCCCAAGAACCCTTAACAATTAGCATTCCAAGGTATGTTAGGTGTTCATCTATGGGTTCCTTTCACCCATAGAGTCCATGAATCTATTTTTAAAACTACAAGATAGTTGATTATAAATTACACACTTGAAATTGAATTGAATTCATGTTTATGTTATTGTTGGATCTCAGTCCATGATTAAATTAAAAGCTTTCATGAAATTAATCATTATACGTATGGAATTACATGATTTTCCTAATAAACCCTTCAATTTTCAAGTTGATTGATATAGCCATAATAATTATATGTGTTGATTATTATATAACCTAAGCATTCTCCCCAGGTGTTTGATAAAATTCCTATGTGAATGAAATAGTGTAGTTATAACATGATAGCATGTATTCCCTATTCATGTACAAGTCAATGCATTACAAATGTTTGATGAAATGCCTCTATGGAGGAATTATGATAAAGTGAACATTGTTATGTTATTCAAGATTATGTTATGCCATTCTTTTATAATATCGAGTCCTGAGGGTATTTAATACCCTACAATCTAGCTATTTACCTAGAGCCAGTGTCAGTTACAGAATAGTATCAGTCATGTCACGATTATTAGAATCCAATCAGTTGCAGAACTCAGTCAGTTACAGAACTCAGGAAAACTTAGTCTTAGTCCAGTCCAATTCAGTATACATAGTTTAGTGTCTTTTAGTAGGGAGTAGGATTCAGCACCAAGTGAACCCAAGGATGGGGGCTCACCTGCCAGTAAAGGTGTGATCTTTAAAAGCAATCTCTTCATTCCAGAACTATGTAGCCAACGTAGGTTGCGACATCAAACCTGCCAGTCGAGGGTTAATGAGGTGCTTCACGTGCCAGTAGAGGGTACCACCATTCTTGTTTAGGGCACCTGCCAGTAAAGGGTGACTTTTCAGTGTCTTTACCCATGGCACGATACTGACACCCTTCCAACTGGGGCCATAAGATGGACCCCAACTCAGTTATCTTATTTGGGGCATGTCAGTTAGATAATTACCTCCCACAGTTATAGTTTCAATTTTAGTCTTCAGAATAGAACTCAATTTAGTTCTACAGAATTAGGACTGTCAGATATAGTAAATCAGTATCAGTAACTCAGTTATCAGTAATTTCAGATATCAGTTACTCAGTATCAGAACTCAAGACTTAGCTTT
The DNA here is from genome assembly GCF_002878395.1 of Capsicum annuum. Classification (NCBI taxonomy): domain Eukaryota; kingdom Viridiplantae; phylum Streptophyta; class Magnoliopsida; order Solanales; family Solanaceae; genus Capsicum; species Capsicum annuum. The sequence goes on from NC_061115.1 coordinate 18,860,340, forward strand.
AGACAAGTTCAGTCACAGCATTTATTTATATACACAGTAGGTCATACTCAATATTTATAGTAGTATCAGTTATCTATGTACTCTCATGTTTAGTTACTTTAAGTCATTTAGTCAGTTATTCTTCATCCATATGAACTCTTGCATTCAATCTTACCTCATCTAGCATAGCAGTATATTTCACATACTGATGCATACTCTTTCTTTATGCTATGATGTCTCATATCATAGGTTTGGACGCTTAGATTCCCGACCGTGCATAGACGATTCAGATTCAGCCTGCAGTGTCAGAGTTAGTAAGGAGTCCTCATCTATCAAGGATATTTTATTATTGTAGTTTCTCAGTAGATGCAGTATTTTAGTAGATGGAGTTAGTTGGGTGATTGTCCCATCAAATCCACATTCAGACAGTTCAATTTAAAGGCTTTTCAGACTAAACTTTCAGACAGTATTCATTTTTACAAATTTTTATTTAGTAGTATACTTTATCAGTATTTCAAATATTTTGAACCTTATGGCATTACAGCTTATTTTTTGTATTTATTATAGTATTATTATTCAGTGCTCACAGCGGATATCAGTCATAGGTTAGCTTGTGGTCCTTCGGGATCATAAGCACTATGTAAAATCTGGGAACAGACTCGGGGCATTACAAACTTGGTATCAGATCCTAAGGTTCAACAGAGTCCTAGGGAGTTTGAAAGATGCATCAAGTAGAGTCTTTTGCATGGATGTGTAGCGCGCCACACTTATAGACAGGAGGCTATGAGATGTTTTAGGAAAAGTTTCCCTTCTTTTAATATTCATGTCATGCGAGTGAGCATGAGATCAAGTTAAACTCTCAGTCTAATCTATTTCTTCCTTTCATTTACATAACATACCTCTCAAAAATACTAACAAAAGGAGAATCAGAAATCAATCAGAACCTCAGCCCATTCAGGCAGATCCCCTGGACGAGCATGTCTCTCATGCAGAATTCAGAGCTGAGTTCACTACTTTATCCAATTGTGTAGCAGCTCAAAATAAATAGATAGTTGTTGTTCAAGATAACCCAGTGGCCAATACTACTGTAGCCAGGATTTGGGACTTCACCCGAATAAATCCTCCCTTATTCTCAGGATCTAAGTCAGAAGAGGATCCACAAAAGTCCCTCAATCAGGTTTAGAAAGTCACTAATATTATAGGAGTGCCTTCCAGTAAGAGTGTTGAGTTAGCTACCTATTAGCTACAAGATGTAGTTCATATATGGTTTAAGCAATGAAAGGTAGACAGGGGAACAGATGCAGAGCCCATAGAGTGGGAAAAGTTTGCTACTTCTTTCCTAGATAGATTCTTTACCTTAGAGCTAAGAGAAGCCAAGGAGTTAGAGTTCATCAATCTCAGGTAGGGTAGAATGAGTGTGAAAGAGTATTCCCTCAAGTTTAATCAGTTATCCAGGTATGCTCCTCATGTAGTGGCAGACAGTAGGTCCAGAATAAGCAAGTTCGTATTTGGGTGTCAGATAGTGTAGTTAAGGAGTGTAGAACTGCAATTTTAATTAAGGATATCGACATATCCAATCTCATAGTCCATGCTCAGCAGATAGAAGAGGCTAAGAATAGAGAGAGAGGCAGAATAAAAGAGATAGAATAGGTAGCTTCAATTTCAATTAGCCTAAGTCAGAGGGCGGTAATCGTTCCTAATTTTTCTCAAAATATTTAGTTCTAGCTCCTTTCTCAGCCAATGCTCCACAACCTAAGTTCAAAAATGGTTATAAAGATAGAGCGCCAGTCCCTAAATCTCAAAGTAGTGTCAACAGTGCTCGAACAAATCCTCTTTGTCAGACATATAGCAGAAACCATCAGGGCATCTGCAGAGTTGGCAGTTATGTTTGTTTTGGGTGTGGCAAGCCAGACCGTAGAGTCAGAGATTGTCCTCAGTCAGGTTCTCATGGTCAGTATAATCATTCTTCAGCTTAGTCAGGTCGCTCGAATCAGTAGGGTGCCACTTCTAATGCCACCAGTGGGCAACACCCAAACAAGCTTTATGCACTTTAGTTCAGAAAAGATCAGGAAAATTCTCCTGATGTGGTCATTGGTACATTACAGATCTTCCATTTACATATTTATTCCTTACTAGATCCAGGATCTTCTTTATCTTTTGTAACTCCTTATATAGCCGTTAACTTTGGAATTAGTCCAGAAATCCTAACAGAGCCTTTCTAAGTTTCTACCCCAGTGGATAAATCTATTATAACCCGATGGGTATACAGGAACTGTCCGATTATGATATCTCAAAAAGTCACTTCAGCAGACCTTATAGATCTAAAGATGGAGGATTTTGATGTCATTCTCAGAATAGATTGGCTTAATTCATGTTATGCCTCAGTTGATTGTAGAAACAGAATTGTTCATTTTCAATTTCTAAATGAACCAGTCCTTGAATGGAGGGGTAGTACCACGGCGCTTAAGGGTCAGTTAATTTCATACCTTAGAGCGAGAAAAATAATATCCAAGGGATGTGTACCATCTTGTTCGAGTCAAATAATCTAGTTCAGAGACTCCTAGTCTTGAGTCAGTTCCAGTGGTAAATGAATTCTCAGATGTGTTTTCCGAAGATCTTTCTGGAGTTCCTCCCTTTAGGGAAATAGACTTCGAAATAGACCTTCTTCCAGATACTCAGCCCAAATCTATCCTGCCATACAGAATGGCTCCATTAGAACTCAAAGAGTTAAAATAATAGTTAAAGGACCTTTTAGATGAGGAGTTCATCAGACCCAGCATTTCCTCGTGGTACGCACTAGTCTTATTCGCGCGTAAAAAACACGGTTCCCTTAGAATGTATATAGATTACCGTCAATTGATTTGTAAGACCCTACAAAATTCAAAGCTTAACTCTGGCATTTAAAGCTTGTTAAGGGGTCCCAGACTTAGAAAACTTTAGCTAAGTATTCAGACTTAGTGTTATTTTAGCCTTCGTAGGTTGGATACTCTATTTCACAACCCTTATAACCTTAAAGTAATGATTTTTAGGTTGAATCATGATCAGGAATGTCAGTAGGTATTCTCGGACAAGTTTTAGATCTTTTGAACTTTATTTGAAACACATTTGAAAGCTAAAACTAGTGGATCGATGTGATCTCGATACACCGTGTCACCCATCGCGTCGATGAGTATTTTTTCCCAGCTCCTAGTAGAAATTCTAGTGAATTGATGCAGACTCGATGTGGTACATTGGCTATCATATCGATGCCAATGATGCGGTACGTCGGTCTGCGCATCACTAAATCAGTTCTCATTCATTAAAAAAATCGCATCCTCAGGGTTAATTGGGTCTTTTCCCACCTTATGTCAGCCCCAAAACACAAAATTAAGCCCCTTTAGAGGCAAAATCCATTCATCTTTCTCAAAATTTGTCAAGAAGCAGACCTTAGGATCTCTAATTCAAGATTCAACCTTCAAGAACACTCCATCATTCTTCGCAAATTTGAATACCAAGGTATGTGAAGTGTTCATCCAAGCGTTTCCTTCCACCTTTGGAGTTCAACAAACTTTTTTAAAATAAAAGTTAATTGATTTCATGGATTTCATGTTTGATCTTAAACGTGTTAATGAATATGATGTTAATGGTGATCTAATTCCATGACTTGTCCCAAGTATCATGCAAACTAGTCAATTGTGAATTGAATTTTGTGAACTACATGTTGAACTCTTGAATTACAAGTTGAATGTAGAATCCATGATATTAATAAATGTTTATTGATATGTGAAATACCCATGCTCTCCAAGTGTTTGATAAATTGCTTATGCAAACAAAGAAAAATGGGAAAACAATCATTTCATATTATCCTATATGCAAGTTATATCATGCAAGTATTTGATGGAATGTCTCTATGAATGAGTTATGATCCGGTACATATGGTTATGCCTTTCAAGTTTGTGCGACAATTTATTTTTCATGCTATCGAGTCCTAGGGCTATTCAATACTCAAAAACTTAGTTGCTTACCTAGAGCTGTGGTAGTTACAGAACTATCTTAGTAGTGTCACAAATAGTAGTCTCAGTAATCAGTCACAGTTACAGTTTAGTATTCAATTCAGACCTCAGTGAATCCACCTAGTCAACAGAACTCTGTAATATTCCATCAGTTAATAGAATTAAGTAGTACTCTATTAGTTAACGAAACTCAGTGAACTCAAATCAGTTCAGTTAGATAGTACGATCAGTAAAAGTTTAGTCCAACCTAGTGCAGTTTAGAACTCAGTCCAGTTTCTATTCAGTTTAGAGTAGGATTCAACATTGAGTGAACCCAAGGATAGGGAATTACCTGCCAGTAGAAAGTGTGATCCTTAGAAGCAGTCCTTGTGTTCCAGAACTATGTAGCCAACATAGGTTGAGACATCAACCTTTCAGTTGAGGGTACCACCATTCTCATTCAGAGCACCTTCCAAATAAGGGTGACTCAACTTGTCTTTACCCGTGGCACGGTACTGACACCCTTCCAATTGGGGTTATAGGTTAGACCCCAATCCATCCAGAAAGGGGCATGTCGGTTAGATGATTACCTCCCACAGTCTCAGTTTCAATCTTTAGAATACAACTCAATTCAATTCTACAGAAATCAGGACTGTCAGACAAAGTCACTCTGTTAAGTATGAAACGTAGAATAGTTTTGAAGAATCTGGACTATCATACATAGTCACTCAGTTAACAGTAATATAGTATTAGTAAACTCAAATATCAGTAAACTAGTTATTCAAAACTTAGTATCAGTGTTACCATGACCCCAGTTACAGTTTAAGCACTCATGTATGTACTCTCTTTCAGTTATGATCATGTTATTCAGTCAGTTATTGTTCATGCATATGAACCCATGCATATCAGCCTACCACACTTAGCATACCAATACATTCAAAGTACTGACGCATACCTTTCTTTTGCGCTATGATATCTTATATCATAGGTTCAGATGCATAGGCTCCTGATCATACTTAGCAGCCCGATCCATCAGCAGCAAACTAGTAGTTAGTCCTTATTGTTCAAGGACAGATTTATTATTCCATATTTCAGTACTTAGTTCATTTCAGTAGTCGAAGTTAGTTGGGGACTTATCCCATCAACTCCTTATTCAGACAATTAGAGGCTTTTTAAACTAGAGTATTTTTCAGACAGATGTTTAGTTTATAGTATTGACTTCAGTAATTAGAAATTGATTTTTCAGTTTTGAACCTTATGGCTATTTCTACCTAAATTCCACATATTATAGTGATATTATTCAGTTATTGGAGCAGGTACCAGTCATGGGTTAGCTTGTAGTCCCTCGAGATTACAAGCACTGTGTTGCGTCTGGGGTACAGACTCGGGCATTACATGAACAAAGCACAGTCAAGAATAAATATCCACTTCCTAGAATTAATGACCTGTTCGACCAACTTTAAGGTGCTAGTTACTTTTCTAAAATAGACCTTAGATCAGGCTATCATCAACTTAGATTCAGAGAATGTGACATTTCAAAAATAACTTTCAAAACCCGGTATAGTCACTTCAAGTTTCTAGTCATGTCCTTTGGTCTTACTAATGCCCCAACAGATTTCATGGACTTAATGAATCACGTGTTCAAGCATTACTTATACATGGTCATTATAGTCTGCATCAATAACATTCTTGTCTATTCCTGTAGTGAGAATGATCACGCAGATCACCTCAGAATCGTACTTCAGACTTTCAGAACTTATCAGTTTTTTGCTAAATTCAGTAAGTGTGAATTTTGGCTAAGGTCAGTAGCAATCCTTGGTCGTATTATTTCCGATGATGGTATTAGAGTTGATCCTCAAAAAACCAAGGCGATGAGAAACTGGCCTAGACCCATCTTTCCATCAGATAACTGGAGTTTCTTGGGTTTATCTAGATATTACCATCGGTTTGTTGAAGGGTTTTTGTCTATTACATCCCCTATGTCCAAATTGACTCAGAAGAAAGTCTAGTTTCAGTGGTCAGATTCCTGTGAGAAGATTTTTCAGAAGTTAAAGATTCGACTCACCTCAACCCCAGTTTTGACTCTACCAGATATTCAGATAGGTTTGTTATGTACTGTGATGCATCCAGAGTAGGTTTGGGTTGTGCCCTCATACAGAGAGGTAAGGTCATAGCCTATGTCTCCAGACAACTTAAGCCCCATGAGAAGAATTACCCGACCCATGATCTCGAGTTAGCAGCTGTAGTGTTTTTCTTAAAGATTTGGAGGCATTACTTGTATAGGGTGCATGTTGATATGTTCACAGATCACAAAAGCCTTCAGTATGTGTTCTCTCAGAAAGATTTAAATTTACGTCAGAAAAGGTGGTTAGAGTTGTTAAAAGATTATGATATGAGTGTTCTGTATCATGCAGGCAAGGACAATGTAGTGACTGATGTTCTCAGTAGATTGTCAATAGTAGTCTTTCTCATGTTGAGAATGATAAGAAAAGTTAGTCCAGAAATTTCATCAGCTTGCTCAACTAGATGTCCGCTTAGTTGATTCAGCAGAGGGTAGTGTATGGGTGCAGAATAGTTTAGAATCATCTCTAGTTTCTAAAGTAAAGGAAAAGCCGGATAGAGATCCTAGTTTTGTTAAGTTGAAAGAGTTAGTTAGAGATCAGAAAATAGAGGTTTTCTCCCAAGGTGAAGATGGTGTGCTGAATTTCCAAGGTTATTTATATGTGCCTGTATAGATGACTTGAGTCAAGGAATTCTTGCAGAAGTGCATGCTGTGCGATACTCTATTCATCCAGGGGCTACTAAGATGTATCGCAATTTGTGGAAGGTCTATTGGTGGAATGGGATGAAGAGGGATATTACAGAGTTTGTAACTAAGTGATCTATGTGTCAGTAGGTTAAGATTGAGCATCAGAATCCTTGTAGGTCCACGTAGGAGTTAAGTATTCCCTCATGGAAATGGGAATAAGTGAACATGGACTTTGTGATGGGTTTGCCTCGTACTCATCATCAGCATAATTCTATTTGGGTTATTATAGATAGGATGACCAAATCAGCTCATTTCTTGCAAGTTCATACTTCCTATTCAATTGAGGACTATGCCAAACTCTATATCAGCGAGTTAGCTAAGTTACATAGAGTCCCAATATCCATCATCTCAGATAGAGGTACCTAGTTTACCTCTCATTTCTGGAAAGCATTCCAAAAGGGTCTTGGTACCCGAGTTCACCTCAGTACAGCCTTCCACCCTCAAATAGATAGTCAAGTAGAAAGGACCATTCATACTATAGAAGATATGCTAAGAGCCTACATTATTGATTGTAAGGGTAGTCAAGATGACCACTTGCCTTTGATCGAATTTGTATACAATAACAGTTATCACTCCAGTACTAAGATGGCTCTGTTTGAGGCTCTCTATGGTAGGAGATGTAGATCTCCGATTGGTTGGTTCGGGGTAGGTGAGGCCACAGTAGTAGGTCCTGACTTAGTATTTGATGCCTTAGAGAAGGTTCATCTGATCAGAGAAATACTTAGGGTTGCCCAGAGCCGACATAAATCGTATGTTGATGTGAAGAGAAAGGATCTCGAGTTTGAGATTGATGATTTTGTGTTCTTAAAAATCTCTCCCATGAAGGGAGTAAAGAGGTTCAGCAAGAAGGGAAAACTCAGTCCTTAATATGTCGGTCCTTACAGAATTCTTAGTCATTTCAGAAATGTAGCTTATGAGCTCGAGTTACCTTTAGTTCTAGCTTCAGTACACCCAGTATTCCACGTTTCCTTGCTAAAGAAATACATTGGTGACCCAGCAGTCATAGTTCTATTAAAGGGCATAGATATTCAGAATGATCTCTCTTTCGAAGAGGTTCTAGTTTAGATCCTCAATCATTAGATTTGCAGACTGAGGAACAAAGAAGTTCCCTTGGTCAAAGTTTTTTGGCAGAATCAGTTCATTGAGGGAGCTACTTGGGAAGCAGAAGTAGATATGAGAACCAAGTATCCTCACCTCTTCTCCACAAACTCAGATTCAACTTAAGGTAATAGTATTCCTTAGCTTTACTCAGTTCCATGTTCAGTTACAGTTATAATCTTGGAATCAGTTACCGTTAAATATTCAGTCCTGCATTCATGAATCAGCTCAGTCATGTACCCATGTATCAGATATGCATGTTCAGTATGAAAATGTATCTTATTGTATAACCTAAGCATGCTCCCCGGGTGTTTAATAAAATGCTCAGTCGCATCCAGTGTCGCAACGCGATACCACCATGTCACGTGACCGGAAATTTTCCCAGTTGTCAATTTCTAGAGACATGGCGTGATAGCACCGCGTCGTGCCAGCATGCCAAATCAGGATTTTCAGTTAATTCCAAGTTTTAAATCCAACGGCTTTTAAGTACTTTTTCCTTACCCCAGTAAGCCTAAACACGTAATTAAGCCCTAAAAGAGCACAAGTTGCTCATTATTTCACTATTTTCTCAAGAATCAAAACATTCTCTCAAGATACAAAACCCTTGCTTCAAGAAATCAAGAACAAAGATCAAGAATTTCCCCAAGAATCCTTAACAATTAACATTCCAAGGTATGTTAGGTGTTCTTCTATGGGTTTCTTTTACCCATAGAGTCCACAAATCCATTTTTAAAACTACAAGATTGTTGATTATAAATTACGTTCTTGAAATTGAATTAAATTCATGTTCATGTTATTTTTGGGTCTCAGTCCATGATTAAATTACAAGCTTTTATAAAATTAATCATTATACGTGGTGAATTACATGATTTTCCTGATAAACCCTTCAATTGACAAGTTGATTGATGTAGCCGTGATAATTATATGTGTTGATTATTGTATAACCTAAGCATGCTCCCCGGGTGTTTAATAAAATGCCTATGTGAATGAAATAGTGTCATTATAAAATGATAGCATGTATTCCACATTCATGTACAAGTCAATGCATTACAAATGTTTAATAAAATACCTCTATGGATGAATTATAATCAAGTGAACATTGTTATGTTATTCAAGATTATGCTATGCCTTTATTTTATGCTATCAAGTCCTGAGGGTATTTAATACCCAATAATCTAGATGTTTACCTAGAGCCAGTGTCAGTTATAGAATAGTATCAGTCATGTCATGATCAGTAGAATCCAGTCAGTTACAGAACTCGGTAGAACTCAGTCAGTTACAAAACTCAGGAAAACTCAGTAAAATCAGTCTCAGTCCAGTCCAGTTCAGTATACTCAGTTCAGTGTCTTTCAGTTGGGAGTAGGATCCAGCACCGAGTGAACCCAAGGATGGGGGCTCACCTACCAATAGAGGGTATGATCCTTAGAAGCAATCCTTGCATTCCAGAACTACGTAGCCAGCGTATGTTGAGACATCAAACCTTCCAGTTGAGGGTTGATGAGGTGTTTCACCTGCCATTAAAGGGTACCACCATTCTTATTTAGGGCACCTTCCAGTAGAGGGTGACTCTTCAGTGTCTTTACCCGTGGCACGATAATGACACCCTTCCAACTGGGGTCACAGGTTGGACCCTAACTCAGTTATCTTATTTGGGGAACATCAGTTAGATAATTACCTCCCACAGTTATAGTTTTAGTTTTAGTCTTCAGAATAGAACTCAGTTCAGTTTTATAGAATCAAGACTGTCAGATACAGTAAATCAGTATCAGTAACAGTTATCAGTAACTTCAGATATCAGTTCTTCAGTATTAGAACTCAGGACTTAGCTTTAGATTAGCTCAGCCACAGTATTTATTTATATGAATAGTAGGGCATACTTAGTATTTATTGCAGTATCAGTTATTTATGTACCCTTATGTTCAGTTACTCTATGTCATTCAGTCAGTAATTGTTCATGCATATGAACCCTTACATTCAGCCTTACCTTATCTAGCATACCAGCACATTCCATATACTAACGCATACTCTTTCTTTGTGCTATGATGTCTCAGATCATAGGTTTGGACGCTCAGGTTCCCAACCGCGCATAGACAGATTTAGATTCAGCCAGCAGTATCAGAGTTAGTAGTGAGTCCTCATCTATCAAGGATATTTTATTATTTTAGTTTTTCAGTAGATGCAGTATTTCAGTAGATGGAGTTAGTTGGGGGATTGTCCCATCAAATCCATATTCAGACAGTTCAGTTTAGAGGGTTTTCAGACTAGACTTTCAGACAGTATTCAGTTTTACAGATTTTTATTTCAGTAGTATACTTTATCAGTATTTCAGATATTTTGAACCTTATGGCATTACAGCCTATTTTTTGCATTTATTATAGTATTATTGTTCAATGCTTACAGCAGATATCAGTCATGGATTAGCTTATGGTCCTTCGAGGTCGTAAGCACCGTGTAGCATCCGGGGTACAAACTCAGGGCATTATAATATTAGTCAATTTGCACCTCCTTATTAATTTCTCCTTAAAAATAATAAAATACATGTCAAATAATCTGAGACAAAGAACGTATGTCACAGATAACACGTAAGCATTAAGAAAAACATGTTGGTTTTGTAGTAATTATTAATTCAGGAAATAATCATACACTACATGAACTATAAAAATTAAAAAATACTCATAAGTAATGACAATCCAACTTTCAAGAGCCACATAAAACAAACAAAAGATTCAAATTTGTATCTAAACTATCAAAATACATTACCCTCTTCAATAATTCGCGACCAAGCTTCTGAGACTACGGTATAAGCAAATAGTACATGGACTTTGAGAAAATGACTAAAATGCCTTTGATCATCCTACACTTATTCATATTTTGTACAATTAACTTGCCTAGACAATAGACATTGAAATGAAGTGTGAAAAGATAAGCTTTAGTATTTAGTTGACTAATTAATTCTAAGTCATCTTGGAGCTTCAATGATATTTCCTCTATTTCATATTAGTCGTCACTGTTATAAATATATTTACATTATTGTGAATGTCTATCAAAATCTAATAAGACCTACCAAGATCTAGTTGATATTTATCAGGATTTAAAGTATTTGTCTTTTTGTCAGAAATTAGGAGTATTTTTCGTATAAATAGAGGGATTTTGTTCATTGTATCCTCAATCTAATGATCTCTCATCTTTCAAGAGAAATAAAGAAGCATCTTCTCTCTATTTATTCTTATTCTTGTTTTATATTTTCTTGTTTTTGTTTTATATTTCATAACACGTTATCAGCACGAGACTCTTCCATCTCAAATTTGAAGGCTAAGGTATTATTTTCTTTCTTTTCATATTTCTAATAATCTTACAAATTATTTTCATATTGTTAATAATGTTATAAAATCTGAGTTCGTTGCCTCGAGCAAGAACTAACTTTCATGTGTATTGAATGTTGAAATCCACTTAGATGCTATGGGTCTTAAAGACGCCATAAAGAAAGAAAATACAAAATCTAATCAAAATTATGCTAAGGCTATGATTTTCTTGCGTCATCATCTTGACGAAATTATAAAAATTGAATATCTTATTACTAAGGATCCACTTGTTTTGTGGAATAGCCTAAGAGAAAGATTTGACCACTTAAAGATAGTGATCCTCCCAAAAGCACGATATGAATGCATGCATCATGAAAATAATATGTTGGGTTCAAGTACCATCTATTTATGCCTAAGATGTCTTTATATGGATAAAACGTTGAGTTTGAATCTCAATGCACCATATTGATGATTTTATGATGGCTAAGTCAAAATAATGTGTATTTGACGAAAAGTATGTGATGTGCTCCATTCCATAAAGTGAATGTGGTAGCAATATATGATATGGCTGAAAGATGATAATTTGCTCCATTTTCTGAACTGAATGTAGTAGCAATGCATAATATGTCTGAAAGAGACAAGTGATTTAGTGCACGAATATAAGCGTGGTGAGACAATATGATAATTATTATCAAAATTAGTAATACTTTCACACGCTTATTATGATAATAACATATGTTAGAGAAAAATTCTCGACATTATATGTATGCCTCGATTTGCTCATGAAGTAGCAATATCATGGAAGAGGTTATAAGCTATAAGAATTTAATAGGCCTAAGGCATGATTACATTCTATTCCTATGGGAAATAAGAAGCTTATTAATGAAAACATGCACTTGATTGTGATAGTATCACAACTCACCTCCGAAAGAGGCTGAATAACTAAGAAGAGTTATTTTAAAATCTACTCCTAAAGTAGTAAATCTGAAATTTATTCATGTAATAGTAAATCTGAAATTTACTAAAGAAAAAAATACATGTCATGGTAAACTTGTGTTTACTAATACTATAAATGAGTTCATAAATTGATATGAATGATTATAACATCTCAGAGATGTGCATATTGAGTATTAAACATCTATTGAAGAATTAAAAAAAATTTCATGAACTTTTAGTTTTGCTTGTTCTCATCTTAAGTTGGTTGGACCAACTAATATTGGGATTGGATCCCTTAAAATCTGAAAAGTATAAAAGGTTTGGGCTCGTTCGTCAGTCATGTGATCTATTAAGATGCATCCATATAAGATGATCACATGTACGTTTATTGTCAACCTGCGGTTTGACATTAATAAAGTTTCTTGCTCAATAAAATTAAGTTAAGAGCATAACTTTCAGATTGTGTAATCAAGATAATTCATCTTGATAATGTTGGTTTAGCCTTAAATGTATTCGATAAATAGCTGAATCATTGCTAATGAGAATAAAGCTACATGTGTTGGTTTGAAATATGAAATATTATATACAAAATTACTTGTATGCATCAAACCAATAAATTATAATTAATTTTCCCTCAAAGTTGGTTCTGAGTTAGGAATCACACATTGTCCATCTAATAGTTCTGATGTGCGGTATACGATTAATGAATATACCATGATGCACAAAGATGAATTCCTCAAAGAATATGAAGGATGTATGTTAATTTTCCTAACATAAGGGGGAGATTATAAGCAGCTACGAAGTATTTTAGGAATTATCATCAGATCCTCATTAAAAGAATAATTCAAGTCACATGCCAGAAGCATTTACTGACTCAAATTTAATCTCATATTTAATTTGCAAGTGCTCCTATTTTTTATTCATAAAGGACAAAATCTATGCATGCGTGAAGCGTGGTAGACCAATCAGTTCCAAATGAAATAGTCCATGTAAATAATAAGGAGTAAATAATCATAATAAGAAGGCAATGTGATCTTGAAGAGCCAACGACATAACACTTCATGAAGCCTATGAGAGGTTCAGGTACCTGAAAATAATTAAGTGATGAGATCTCAAAATGTTATGTCACACTGTGAATCGATACGAAATGATATATCATCAATATCTTTGATACAATATTGGCACAATATTGTGAGAGATTACGAGGATCCGAATTCTATGTTTATTTAAGCATGCTGACGTAGAAACATTTATCAAGTGACATGAAAGGATGCATCTTAGTAAGTGTAAAGCTTATTTGATTTACAATCCAAACACTTGACGATGTCGCACATGATATGATGAATATTATCACTTGACAAAAATTCATATAAAAATTCCTAAAGGATTCAAAATGCGTGAAGCATATAAAGTTTCTGGGAAACTTGTTTATTATCATTATAAGGGATAAATTGATGGTCTGAATATTGTTGAAACTCTTGGAAAGTTTTCAAAAACAATAGATAATTTGCTGAAATGAGAAATATACCAATTTGGATTGGTTATGAAGTACCAAATCTTAGTGCAAGTGGTGCACTAATGTATCTTGCAAATACTATAAGACCTGATATAGCCTTTTCATTCAATTCATTAGCAAGGTATATTTCTGCTCCTACTGGGAGACATCAAAATAGGATAAAATACATGAGTTTATTTTATTCTAAAGCTTGCAGTCCCGATCTTGTTAGTTATGATGATGTTGGGAATTTATCTGACTCATATAAAGCTTGGTCTCAAACAGACTATGTGTTCATATGTGGGGATATTGCCATATCTTGGAGATAGACAAAGCAGTCTATCGTAGCCACTTTATCGAACCATGTTGAGATAATAGCTATTCATTAAGCTAGTCAAGAATGTGTATGATTAAGATCCATGATATATCTCATTTATGTGATTTGAAATATGGAAATCTACCCACAATTTTATAGTGAGATAATGCAGCATGCATAACACATCTTAAGGTAGGATTCATAAAAGGAAATAGAACGAAGCACACTTTATCAAAGCTTTTCTATATACATGAGTTACAAAAGAATGGTGATATTAACATGCAAGAAATTTGTTCAAAGACAGTGTAGCTGATTCATTCACCAAATCTCCTCCAATTGAAACTTTCAAGAAGATGGTGCACAAGATCAGGAAGCAAAGATGTTCTCATTAGGGGGAGTTAATGCGTGTTGTACTCTTTTTTCCTTATGAGGTTTTGTCCCACTGAATTTTTCTTGTAAGATTTTTAATGAGGCAGCCGAAATGCGTATTATTAGAGATGTGTACTCTTTTTCCTTCACTAATTTTGTTTCACTGGATTTTTTCTAGTAAGATTTTAACAAGACACATTATCTATCAATTAGACATTCAAGGAGGAGTGTTATAAATGTATTTGCATTATAGTGAATGTCTATCAAGATCTAGTTGATATCTATTAGGATTTGAAGTATCTGTCTTTTAGTCAGAAACTACGAGTATTTTTCCCTATAAATAGACGGATTTTGTTCATTGTATCCTCAATCTTATGATCTCTCATCTTTCAAGAGAAATAAAGAAGTGTCTCCTCTTCTCTCTATTTATTCTTATTCTTATTTTATATTTTCTTATTCTTGCTTTATATTTCATAACAGTCACATTTTTCTTTATATTTTCCTTAATTTACCTTCAACTCTTTTCTATATGATTAATGTTGATTTTTTATTTTTAAAGATAATTAATTTTAAGGATAAAATGAAAAAAATAATTAGTTCTTCCACTGTAAATGACAAATATTTTAATTTTAAGATGGACATGTGATGTTTCTATGAACTATACGTGTCTATGAAAGAACCAACTCATCAACTAATTGTTGGTAGTGTCAATTTCTTTTTTTTGTGTCAATCTAATCGTTGAAAGGACAAATAATTTAAAATAATATAACTTCTCATAATTGTGAGATCTCCGATATTATCTAAATGCTAAATTTCAATAGATTACTAGAAAATACATGTGTATATAATATTTTCATCTTAATTTAGGTTAAATGATTAGGCGAGATGAGTAAGAAGAAGATGGTGTAGGGTAAAACTTATAATCCTTGCCCGTCTACAATCCGATTGCAATGTAAACTTGTTATATACTTCTTTTTCATTAACAATATGTTATCGTCTTCAACTTTTTTCTTCTCTCATTTTAATGGATAATAAGGCACTCTCTGATCATCAATCAACAAATTAATGAACAATATAACTAGTCAAGTTAGACAAAATCTTAAAAAATTAAAACTATTGTAGTTTCGAATGGTTGGCTCTTTTTAGTTAAGTAAAGTTTAAAATAACGGGAAGGTTTTACGTTTTTACAAAACATTAGAATGAGAAAAAGAAAGAGGTAAAGCTTCAAATTTATCTTGAAATATATACCACCCTTTGGTTTAAAAAGAATGACTTATTTTGACTTGAACAGAGTTTAAGAAAATAAAAAGACTTTTGAATCTTGTGATCATAAATTAAAGTTATGTCAAATTTATCAAAATATTTTTTAATTTTATGGTCTTAAACAAGCCATGTGAAAAGTTGCTATTAAAATATTACCAAAAAAATAATGAGGTCATTCTTTTATGAAACGAATTAAAAGAAAAAAAGTCATTATTTTTTAAACGAAGAGAATATTCAATTTGTCTTTATTTTGCTATTCTTTGCTATTTTGGGTCCATGAAAGTCCCACAACACTAATTTTGTTTTGTACCCCCACCCCCACCCTCTTAATGACTATTCAACTACACTCATTAATTTTGTTTTGTACCCCACCCCCAACCCCAACCCCAACCCCAACCCTCTTAATAACTATCCAACTACACACTGTCACTTGTCATGCTAGAGCCACATAAATAAACAGAAGATTCAAATTTACATCTACACTATCAAATTGATTTATATATTACCCTCTTCAACAATTTGCAACCAAACTTTTGAGCCAACAGTATAAGCAAATAGTGCATGCATTTTGACTAAATGACTAAAATGTGCTTTATCGTCCTTCACCTACTCATATTCTATACATTAATTTGCCTAGACAATAGACGTTGAAATGAAGTGAAAGGAGAAGCTTTCATACTTGATTGATTACTTAATTTTAAGTCATCTTGGAGCTACAATAATATTTCAATAATTCCATATTAATCATCACATTTTTCTTTTATATACCCTATAAGAAAACATGAATATAAAGTATTTTTTTAAAACTAATTTACCTTCAGTTCTTTTCTATATAATTATATTAATTGTTTATTTTCAAGATAATTAATTTTAAAGGTAAAATAAGAAAATAATTATTCTATATACTTTAATATTTTAAATGAACAAATATTTTGAAACAAACTTATAAATTGTAATAATAATTCTATGAAGTATACATGTATATTAAAAAACCTACTCAACTACACTACTTTTACTTTTGTAAAATTATTTTTTTTCACGTGAAGAATACGTGTATATTAAAGAACCTACTCAACTACACTACTTTTAATTTTGTAAAATTATTTTTTTTTCACGTGAAGTATGCGTATATATTAAAGAACCTACTCAACTATACTACTTTTTACTTTTGTAAAATTATTTTGTCACATAAAGTATACGTGTATATTAAAGAACCTGCTCAACTACACTACTTTTATTTTTGTAAAATCATTTTTTTTTTCACCTAACTTTCTATTGCTAGTTGCTATTCAAAGTAAAATATCGGGGAATAGTCATTGACTTGACTCAACTGATTTCTCTTTTCCTTTTTTTTTTTTCATTTACATAAATGGTATAATAATATATAGCTTTGTTTATTAATTAGAGGTCATTTGATAGGATGTATAAGAATAATGCAGAATATAGGGTGTTAATGTTTGCATTTGTTATGCAATTTTCTTATGCAGTGTTTGATTTGATGTATAAAAAATAACATTAAATTTTATTTTTTTTTATAAAAGTACCCTCCATAAATATGATGGAAAGGATGTGAAAAAGATTTTGAGGGGCAATTGTGACTTTAATCATGCTAATAAATACATTAAAATCTAGGAAAAATTATACATCATAGATAAAATAGTTTCTTAATTACATGATATGCTTAAGGTTTTAAAAAATTACCATGCATAGTTATTTGTTAGTTATAAAACTGTTTTTTTATGGGTTCCTATATATAATTATAATATGCAATGTATATATCAAATAATACTCTCTCTCATGTAATTAATTTTTTTTTATTCTTTGTCTTATCGAATTGGCTAGTTTTGCGGCATTAATTTATCTACGCTTCTTGAACATATCTCAAAGAAAATTTTTCTCTCAAATTAGTCGATTTTTTATCTTTCCCTAAACATTCGTTGTGGGTCTGCATTGAATAATTTTGAGTAATTTCTCATCCCTAAACATTTGTGGGGATATGCAGGAAAGATTTTGCGGTAATTTTTAGTTTTTTTGGGTATATAGATTTATTTTCATTTGATTTTTTTAGGCATTCTCTAAATGAGCCACTAAGATTCTTCAAATTTCATCTATTTTCATAGAATAGAATGTATAGTTTGAAAATCAAATTGTATATTAGTATCAATTCCATGGAATAAATCTTGATGAATTATTTTCATAATTGAGATTTGATCCAATTTTAACGAATTTGATAATTGTATATAGGTGATTTAATTATATTCAATTGCGTAGATTTTTGTATGTGGGTATGCATTGTATTTTTTTATTTGTATTTTTTTATATATACATACAAATGTACTGAATGTATGTTTTTGACGTATATATGTAGATTTTTATATAATTATATATGTATACAGGTTTGTTCTGTGTTGGTACACATATACATATGTATATATATAATATTATACGTTTATAAAATATATTATTGATATGCATATGTATATATTATTCATTATACATAATTATAAAATTTTATTGTATTTGTATATACAGTTGTGTGTGTGTGTCTATATATATATATATATATATAAATTTAATTGTATAAAGTATAATTGATTTTTATATGTTTGTACTAAAAAGGGATCAATTATGGAAGGAGAATCACTAGCAATTTATGGTATATAGAAGAAAAATATTGAAAAAAATTGGACATAATAATGAGCATTAATTACTCTCCATTTTCTTTTAAATTAAAATTATTTATATTTTATAAATGAGTCCTAAAACATTTGGTCACTAAATAATTTCTATAGAATGTAATTTAGTAAAATTTAGACCATAAAATTAGTTAGAAGAAGTCTAAGGTGTCTATATGTGAAGTTTTGCCTAAAATCTATTACATTACTAATATCATGGATTTACATTCATTATTAATACCCTTGTTAATACCAAGTAGAGTGTGTAACTAATGCAATCATTAGTACTTCCTCTGTTTCATTATACTTGTCCCAATTTGACATTGCGCTGATTAAGAAAAATAATTAATAACATGGCTACTTTGCAATCATTAGTACTCCCTCTGTCTCATTTTACTCGTTCCAATTTGACACTGCACATTGATTAAGAAAAATAATTAATAACATTGCTACTTTATCTTAGTACCCCTATTAAATGATGTTTACATTTTAATTTGGAGAAAAAACAATTAATACTAAGGATAAAAAAGAAAAAAAGAAATTGTCTTGTCTTAATTAATGAAAAATGACAAGTAAAATAAGAAATCAAATTAAGAAATTTGGGACGAGTAAAATGGGACAAAGAAAATAATAATACATAAGATGAGAAAATGTACCAACTAAGATATTAGTAATACATAAAGCTAATATCCGCATTATTTTTTTTATACACCCTACCAAATGATGCTTTATAGTATAACCTTGACTCTTACAGACTAGCGTAATTTTTCTTAATGAAAATAGCTAAATACATGTTACATTTTAAAACAGTTTTAATGTAGTACTTTAACACATAAATCAATTTGAATAGTATTTAAATATTTGAAATTAAGGTAAAATAAGTTTTTAACATTATTAATAAAAGAGAAAAAATAAACAACAATTATAATACATTTTGAATTGAATATATTTTACGTATTCTACGTATTTCAATGCACGTAGTGAATATAAGAACTAAAATATTTTTGATATAAATGTATTATAAGTATTATATACATGTGAATTTCAAACATTTCACTATAATTTAAATTAGCTTACGTTGTTAGAAATGTTTTATATATGTTATGAAATAATAACTATCAATTCATAATAATGTATAATACTGAATTCGGATTGTATTACAATGATTTTATCACCACCACCAGACCCTATTTTATCTGGTAAACAAATAACAACATTGTAAACTACAACAACCTCCAACCACAACGTCATTGTCTTTTTCCACCTCAAGCCACTGAAATCCAGCAATCAATTGAAAAAACACCACAACCACCTACCTCCATTCTTCTTCGTCACTATCAATGAGCCACCGTCACCAAACTTCAACCAGAGCTCCATTACTACCGACCTACCCATCACCTCCCTTTTTCTATTTTTTTCGGCGAACCAGCCACCTAACTACCCTCCTCTTCACCGGCAAATTCACGTTGTTAGAGCAACCAACAACTTCACTATCCACTCCATTTCTCTTCCTTCACCCAATGTCGCCTCATTTTTCCTTTCCCTTCCAGCTTTGACCTCCATATCAAGCTTGCTGGAAATCATCAAAACGCCATAGCCAACATAACATTGATGAAATCCAACAATTCCATCTAGATTTGGATAATTTCGGTCAGATCTAGATGTTTCGTTACACCGACATTAAACAATTTCTATTAGATGTGGATATTTTTTGTTTGCGTGACGGTGGTGTGCGGAGGATTGAGAAGAAGAGGATGTAGTGACGTTAGGTGATGTGGTGGTTGTTATAGTCGGAGCTCCAACGGGGATGTTTGTAAAAAAAGATAATAAAAGGGGAGAAAAGCTATTAATGATAAAAGTAGGTTATAATTTGTATAGGAAAATAAAAGTTGTATCATTTAAAATAATATTAATACCTTTAAAAAATATTTTTTAGTTAAAAATCCGTCTCTTTTTTTCTTGGGCCAACAACATTTTTTATTACAAAGATCACAAATATAAATCTAAAAACTAACGTACTGAATTAAATTATATGTGCAAAATATATATTAATTTAATAATAACGAAATATTAAATTTTCCCGTTGGCTTAGTGTGATGATACTGACCAAAAGCTAATAAGTAATTGACAACTAAAGTTCCAACTGTGAAACAAGTTTATTGCTCCTATTAAAACAAAATTAGTTATAGCATTTTGAGTAAGGTATTTCGTCACTCGCGAGTAGTAATTTAAAATTACAAGGATGGTTTTGCTTTCGTACGATTTAAAATTTAATTTTATTATTTACAAATATATTTGGATACTTAATTTTAGTATATAGACTCACTTTTTGAGCCCATGATCTTGATTTATATGTTTTCACTCGTGTGATATATATATATATATATATTTTATATAACTATATTTTATGCTACTGTAAAATTGTGGAATGAATATCTGGTTATTTATTCTAATCGTCTTTTATATTCCCTCGATTCATCGTTTTTTAAACAACGTCTAAATAGTTTTATCAAAATCCTATGAAAGTAACATTTACTAACTGACGTAACATTTTAATCAAAAAAATTAAATTAACCAAACTGTACCGATTCCAAAGAGAATAAAACATGATGGATGATTTCGAAAAGTCTAATTTTATGTATATAAAATAAAATAATAAAAAATTAATATGATATAAATAAAATAATCAGTAATATTAATGCTATTTTACGGTGACGGATCCAAGATTTAGGGATTGTGGGTGTCCAGGAGGTCCGACCATACGTATTGACACTCGAAACTTTAAAATTCCGCTTGAAAACTAAAGCGCTATCTTCTTAGTTTGCTGAGTGCTTTTTTAAGACTTATATTAATTTTTATATATTTTTTATATAATTATACATAATTTATATGGAATTTAATGGGTACCGAAACATCTCAAAATTGATCGTATGTCCCTCCTAATAGATCGATGCCATCTCCAATTAATTATCTGTATTTCTTCTCTTTTCTATATATAGATACTCCCATAACACTGAAAAGTCCGGGATAAGCAAGAGTTGAATAGGAACAAAAGAAGAAACAGCCAAACCCAACAGGTAATTTTCTGCATCTATGTTAGAAATCCCTATTCATTAGTTATATTGTCTTATATACCTTAAGTGGAAGGACATCACTCAAATGGATAATCCTTTTATTTTAATCTTGAGATTTTATCATTACTAGTATTCGATATTTATATTAGAATTTAGTTAACCAAATTTGTGATAGGAAGTCTCATTTTAGGAGGTGAGCATATATTATAAAAATAAATTTATTTTGAAGACTTTTTAAACTCACAACCTTCAAATCAATAAAGAAATAAGCCCTTTGTTGTTGGTTACTCATTGTTAATTAGTTGTGTTTTCTTTTGGAAATGGTGTACAAACTATCACTTTATCTTCATTCTATTTACTTGATTTTTTTTCTAAATATATTTGTTTTAAATTAGCTATCCATTTTCATAAATCTAAAGTGTTTTATTATTTTTTTTATATTATCCTCAGTATTAAATAACGAAAGAAGATAGTAATAATTAGAATTAGAGTTTCAAAACATTATTAATAGAGTAAAATTTGTAAAATAATTCTATAATTAATATTTTTTTAATGAATACGTCAAATCAAAAAAGGTCAAATAAAATGAAACTGAGAGAGTTTTATTTGATATCCACCTTGTAGAAATGATTTGTATTGTTAGTTTCTCGAGTACCTTTTAAGAAAAATTTAAAAATTATAAGGATCTGAAATTATCACTTTATCACTTTATCACATTCGTATGATAGTACATGTTTCCATTTTTCTTAAGGAGTTCTCTTTTTTTTTTTTTCCTTTTTGCAAAGAAATGTCTAATACTCCTCAAAACTGTCATTAATTTGGGATGATATCTATATCTATAATCTATAATTTATTTATATTTATAATTTATATCTATAATCTATAATATAAAATTTTGAAGGCCTTAGAAATGTTGTTTGAAATTTTTGCCCTTCATTTAAAGTCTTTGTTTTAGACAAAATCATCTTTTCACTATTTTTTTTTAATATTTAAAAGTTAAAAATTAATTAAATATATTTATGATAAAACTTTTCCTTATTAGAATTTATCAGAATTAATGATAACTAATAATTTTTTCATTATTTTAAAAGTTCTAAATTGACTAAATTTGATTTTAAGAACATTTGAAAAATCTAGAAATAAATATAAAACTGTCAAAATAAGAAAAATTGAGGAAGTATCAAAATTTTAAAAGTTTTAAGTACGTAATAATAATATAATTAATGATTTTGTAAAGATTTAACTTTAAAAATAAGAAAAAAATTTAAATTTAAAAAAAAATTGTGTCATAAATATGGTTCAAATTGATGCGTCTATCTTAATCTCCAACAACAAGGAAAAAATGTACTGCATGACAAAAACAAAAGTGATGATTCATCAACTACTTGAAACTTCTGGTGGTAAAATAAATATGTGCTTACATTAAAATATATATTTATGTTTACATTATTATATTAAAATTTAAAAAATCTTTGAAAAGTAATTTAAACCCTTACACTTCATTAAAAATCTCCTCAATAAATAAAATCATTTAATTTGAAATAATCAAACATTACACGTGTAAAATACATACGGTTAAACTAGTAATTATAACAACATATGTTATATATGTTGACCCTTTAAATTTGTTAGAATTTTTCCATTTAAATACTTATACTAAGGTGTATACCTATTGAATACTTGAATTATGTTAAAAATGTGCCTATTTGGACATATTTTTGACAATTCTCCATGATGTTTAAATGCATATTTTCACTCACGAGACATGAAAATGGTGGTCAAATGATATTCTATCGAACTTTTTTTTTTATTATTTGTTTTTTTGCTCGTACTTCAAAAACAGATTCATAATTTAAATTATGAATTCATATTGTGACTACAAGTTAATGCGACATAAAAAAATATATACATAAATATTGTGAGACGAATGATAGTAATGATAACAATAACATACTCAGTGAATAAAAGAGCTTATGTGATTTCATTTAATTAAATTGTTAAAGTGTACCCTTCATGATTCTTTATAGATCAAATTTGTTTCTTTTGCAAAGAAGTGTCTAAATATGCTTCCTCAAACTGCCATTAATTTGGGATGATATTAGAAAAAGAGGGTTGAATACATCTGCTAACCCTTTAAATTTATCAGATTTTTTTCATTTAAATATCTATACAAGTTTTATAACAATAAAATACCTACATCTATGAATGAAATTTAAAAGAATGTGTCTTATTGTAGGAATTAGAGTTGAAGAAAGAGGGATGTCACACTACATTCAGATTTCCTCCCTTGAGGTTACCTCAATAGATAATCAAATTCCATTGCTTCTGCCAACTGAAAAAGATGAGGTCTCTCTACTCTCTCTCTCACAACTATATAAGTAATTAGTTTTAGTTTTTTGTTTTATTAACCCACTTTTTTTTGACAATTATATTGGGCTCAGTCAGTTTAAAAATACTATTATAAGGTCTAATAATAGTTATTTTAAATCAAGCTTGCATGATTTTCTTTAAAAAAAAAATTCATTTAATACCTCTTTCATTTTAGAAGACTTGAAAGAACACAAGAAACAATAGACATTGATTACAAACCAATCAATTTCATTCACAACAGAGAGATTGTATAGAAGCAAATTAGGGAATAAGAAGAAGAATGGAGGGTGGAAGGCCAGGAAGGCTTTTCTATTTTAAATATACAATAATTTATTCGGTGGATTCTCATAAAGTGAGGTTTGGGGAGGGTAAAGTATACGCAGTTCATACCACTACCTCCAATAAAGTAGAGAGGTTATTTCTGATAGATCTCGACTCATGAAAAATAACAATATAACAAACAAAAAAATATATATAAAAGCACACAACAAACTATAAGACACTGCTAGATAATAAAGAAAATATGACACACACAAGGTAATACTATAAACTATCTATTTAAAATCATATACATCACTGAAACACCACGAACAAGAAACTCCAGATGCAGATACAAACCAAGGACTCATCCTTTCTACCACTATCGAACTCTTACCCACTAACCCTCTATCCTAATCTGAGTCCTCCACACCTTCCTATAAAGGGTCATGTCCTCCGTAAGTTGTAACTGCTCTAAATTATGCCTAATCACTTCCTTCCAAGACTTCTTTGGCCTACCTCTATCCCGCCTAAAATCATTCATAGCCAGCCTCTCACACCTCCGTACTAGAGCGTCCGTGCACCTCCTCATCACATGCTCGAACCATCGACCTCACTTTCTATATCTTGTCGTCCACCGAAGTCACTCCCATCTTCTCTCGAATAATCTCATTTCTAATCTTATTTCTCCTGGTAAGTCCACACATTAATCGCAACATCCTCATTTCCGTCACTTTCAATTTTTGGATATGGGAGTTCTTAACTGGCCAACACTTTACTCCATACAACATAGCCGTCTGAACTGCCACTTTGTAGAACTTACATTTAAGCTTACGCGACACCTTCTTATCGCCCAAGACTCCCGAAGCGAGCGTCCATTTCAACCACCCTGCACCAATACGGCGTGTGACATCCTCGTCAATCTCATCATTTTCCTGAATCATAAACCCAAGATACTTGAAACTTTTCCTCTTCTAAATGACCTGGGAATCCAACTTCACTACCACGTCAGCCTCATGCGACAAATAACTAAACTTACATTCCAAATACTTCATCTTCGTCCTGCTGAAGCTAAACCTTATAGACTCAAAGGTTTGTCTCCAAAAATCCAACTTATCATTAACTCCTCTCTGAGTCTCGTCAATCAGTAGCTCTAAATCTCATCCTGTCGTCCTCACACGAGTTTTGCGCCGCATACATGACCTGAATCGACCTAGTATACGCTATGGGCACCCTTCTAGCTTCCAAGATCCTCCACATAATCTCTCTGGGACTTTGTCATATGTCTTTTCTAGATCAATGAACACCATGTGTAAGTCCTTCTTTCTCTCTCTAAACTGCTCCACTGATCTCCTCACTAGGTGAATGGCCTCAGTAGTCGAGCAATCTAGCATGAAACTGAAGTGATTCTCGAAAATAGTCATGATCTTCTTAAGCCTCAACTCTACTACCATTTACCCCAACAACTTGATAACCTTATAGTTGTTGCAACTTTGAATGTCCCCCTTGTTCTTACATAATGGAACCATCGTACTCTACCTCCAAGCTTAGTACATTTTTTCCGCCGTAAAAGGATGTTAAACGACCTTGTCGGCCACTCCAAATCTTCCCCCCCAGTACTTTTCAAAAATCCACCAAAATCTCGTATGGCTCCGTCGCCTTACGCCTACGCATGTTACGAAGAACCCTCTTGACCTCCTCAACCTTGATATGCCTATAACAACCATAATCGCGACACCTCTCTGAGTTCTCTAAGTTCCACAGTACGAAACCTTTGTCCCCCTCGTCGTTCAAAAGTCTATAAAAATAGATTGCGATGTATCCACAACCAACACTTTGTCATCATCCCCTTGATGCACTTTACTTGATCAAGGTCATGAGCCCTCCGCTCCTTGCCTTGGCAAGCCAATACAACTTTCTATTCCTGCCTTTCTTCTATAACGCTGCATACAAGATCTCAAGTTAGCGGCCTCTCAAGACACCTAACACCTCTTTAGCGGTCTCTCTAATGCAACTGACGGTCATCTCCCATATACTATCCACATCCCCTCTACTCTTATAAGCCCCTATTAAGACCAAATTTGAGTGTTTGTCTATATTTATCCATTATAAAACATATTCCCTCTGTAGCAATTTGTTTGTCTGATTTTGACTTGACTTGGAGTTTAAGAAAGTGAAGAAAACTTTTGAATCTTATGATATTATACATACATGTGTGTGCGCACGCGTACGTGTGTAATGTACCAAAACATCTTTTAATTTAAAAATTAAATAGTTATCAAAAAAATACACACCTTTTAAACTGACTAAAAAAAAAGATAAATAAATTAAAACAGATGGAGTACATTTTAACTTTGATAGACATTTTTTATCCCATAACACCACCGTCCGATTTGATTACATATGTAAACAAAATAATGAGGTATTAAAAGAATAAACAAAATAGACGTTTTAAAATGTTACTCTCTTTTCCATTACATACAGATAGAAGAAGGGAGGGAAGTGGATCATTTAAGTGGGATAAATGAAAAAAATGGACAAGATTCATCAGGATCACAACCAAGGGAAATTGTTAATCGAATCGCTGGAATGTTTAAGGGTTTGGATAACTCGTCTCTTAAATCGTGTATATTCAAAGTAAATGTGGGGCTACGTGAATCAAATCAAGGTGCTTATACACCAAAGATGGTCTCTATAGGTCCTTACCATAGGAAAAATCCTATGCTTCGTCCAATGGAAAAGTACAAAGTATTATACCTACAAAGGTTTCTTAAACGACAAGAGGGGCTTGATCTGGAAAGTTGCATCAATGAATTGGAGGAATTGAAGGAGGAAGCACTAAAATGTTATGATGATATAGAAGACCTCAAGAAAGACACGAGTCACACTGATCAATTCTTGCAAATGTTATTGCTTGATGGTTGTTTTGTGGTTGAGTTTATTCGAGAGCTACATAAAGTGTATCCTCCAGAAGAAGAAAAAATTATCGATACTAGTGTTGGTTACATATTTGATCAACTGACTCGAGACTTGATGTTACTAGAAAATCAACTTCCCTTCTTTGTTCTCAACAAGCTTCATCACATGACAAAGAAAGATGATGAATTACCATTTGCAATAATGGCGAAGTGTTGCTTTGCTATTAACTTGCCAAAAACGACTCCTGCAGCACTTCTAGAGATACATAACAATGCTAATGCAGGAAAAATCAAACATTTACTTCATCTAATACACATGTCATGGCAGGGGAATCCTAACACAGATCCAACATATTCCTGGAGAATCTTATGTTGCAATCCTTTGCAAATAATTAGGTCAAAAGAGAAGAAGAATGATAAGGGCAATAAGATAAATAAGGTCATCATACCAAATGCAACAGAGCTTTCTGAAGCTGGGCTTAGCTTTAAAAGCTTCGGAAATATTTATAGGTCGTTGGACAAAGATGATGATATTGGGGATACAAGTTTATTTGATATAAAGTACGAGAATGGACTGTTGAAAATCCCTTGTCTTCGATTATTTGATAGTACTGAGTCAAATCTGAGAAATCTCATTGCTTTTGAGCAACAATCTGATGTGCATCATAGATATTTCAGTGATTATGCTACTTTCATGGATCAGCTTATTGAGTCAGACAAAGATGTGAATTTGCTTCGCCAGAAAGGAATCATAATTAACGGGTTAGGAGAGGACAAAGAAGTGACTAGATTCTTTAACAAAATTGGAAAAGGGGTCAGCACTTCAGCCGGCTTTTATGACAAACAAGGATACAGAAAAATAATTGAACATTGTGAAAGACCATGGAACAGAATGAAGGCAAATTTGATACACAATTATTTTAGTAGTCCTTGGGTTGGAGCTTCAACTCTCGCAGCCATCGTTCTCCTCATACTCACAGCTATACAAACTGTTCTAGCTTTCACAGGCGGAGTTAAATAAGTAATAATTGCGTTAATTATATAAGATAGGTTGTTTGAATGTCTAGTGTTTCCTCAACTCCATGCATGTAATATAATTGTATGTGTGTTGATGAGTTTTTCATTTATTCTATTTTTACCCCCTTTTGCATTTGGTTTTGTTGTTAAGTGCTAACAATTGGTCTATTTCAAGTATCTATTAGTTTTTTGGGGTCATTATTTGTGCTCTTCCTTCGTTTTCAAATACGATTTGATTATACATTGGTCTGAATTAACCAAAAAAACAAATACTTGAACACATTTACCACAACTATATAGCAGCTACTCGATGATCAACACTTCTTTGGCACTCGAGCAAAAACAACCACTAAACTTGAAATACAGGTCACTTGAACATAATAAAACAACTCAAAATGTGTAGTCATGAATGTGCTTTCGCTAAATTAGTCAGATTAATACAAGTCAAGTCTTTCATATTATCAACCTTACACGCTATCAACAGTTTTGGCTCGACAGAGGTCCAAGTCTGAAGGGTGCTATCCGTTGCAACTCTTAATCATCTTCCCTTTCAGGTGGAAGACCACAAGGCAAAAGCATTTTCTGCACAAAGAAAGAGTAGATACGGAATTGAGAGTAATTGTAGAAGAAGAAAATAAGGGATGCATAATCATCACAAATATCATATAGAGACACATTACTTTAGTTTTCTCTGTGTTAGAAAATGGCAAATTGTTTTATTCTTTCCTTGGGAAAGTCGCGGCAAATTCGAATTTTCTGTCTTCTACGTGAGCTAAGGCTTTTTCATCAATACTGAAATATTCATGAAGTTGTTGGTTCTTTCGATCTTTTGCTACAAAGTTACTGAGTCTTAGTCCTTATATTTAGTTACTTACTAGCCATGTCTAAGAAGCCATCGCTCTCGAGCATCCTTTAAGTGCACAATGTAACACATGATAGTCACATCCTAAAAAAGCACTAGAAAATCTTGGATTGAATGGCCAAATACTATCACTGAAAGAGGACACAAAACATCAAAGGCATCAAGAAGTGTTACAACTTGTTCTACAAATAAATCATCCTTTCGACAAAAATGCAGTGCTCTTATGCAACCTATAGTCTTAACATCAAAGCGGCAACTTCTATTAACTAGTTGGTAAGGGAATGCAGAACCTTAAAAGAAAAGCACTTAGTTCACTCATTATGCAAATCAACAACGAAAAACGAAGGAAACCATTCATTATGCAAACCAGCATTTTTTTTGAAGTGCAAGCCAGCACATTAAGATCCGAAATCAAAGTAGCTGCAAAACTGGAAAACAAGATAAGCCTTTTTAACAAGCACAAACCTGCATAAAATTATAACGTTCTCTACCAATTGATTCATTTTCTGAAATGGCAAAATACGCCAATATTGGGTAGTGTCCAACATAGGATGCGTAACTGTCACACTGAATGTTCACTGCCCACTCACTAAGCCAACTAAAAAATATCCAAAACATCAGTATCTCCACAGTTATTATACTATAATAATAAAATCTCAACATAGTCAATAAATGTCAAACAGAGACATAGATGATCCACCTACAAAACCATAGTTAGAATAAAGAACCTCAACTTCAAGGATGCAGAAATAGTTAACTTACAAACATGCCAAAAGGAAATGTGACATCTTGTGATTCAACATTTCATAAAGAGTCTCTGCTTCCTTGAAAAATCATTTTCTAGAAATGTGGCATCCTAATTCAATTTCAGAAATACTTCCATCATCCAATTCACCAAGGAACATACCCTTCGGAGTGTTCATAGTATCTTATAAAGGATATATTTCTTCCCTTTTGGACTCGGTTTTCCAAACTTGCCAAAACGATCTTTACATATGCAACAAACCCAAGATCATAGATCATTCAGGTTTCGCTTATGACAGTACATAGCTCATAAGGAGATACTAAGTAAGAAGACATTTTATTTAATACGTAGACTGCAGTCAATAACGCATCTCTCCAGAAGGAGATAAGTAAATTCATCTTCGCTATGTAAGGAATAGTTAATTGTCAGACAATGACTTTTTCTCTAAATAACTCTTCAAATTGACTAGATGGATATTCACAACCTTTATCAACTCTAAAGCATAGAAGTGCTTCAGATTTACAAGAAATCCAAGAGATGTAACAAAATTTGAGAAATCGTTAACAGATATGATAAAATGCAAAGCACAAAATCTAGCCCTCACATTCATTGAACCACAAATGTCATAACAAAATAATGTAATGGGAACTCAGCTCTCTATCTTCACTTAACTGAGGACATAACTATAGATAGGAAAGTATGGAGGTTGAGGATTGTGATACAAGGATAAGAAGTAGTCGAACAAGGGGCGAGTGTCCTCTACTAATTTTCTTCTTATTAGTAGTATGATTTAGTATGCATCCGCGACTTTATTCTCCATTTCTTACAACTGCTATTGCTTTATTTGCTTCTTTTATTCTTACTACTACCATTACTTTATTTGCTTTGTTTATATTGTTTTTGTTGTCAGTATTTTCTTTCAAATACTACTTTGATTACTTCTTTTGAGTGGAGGGTCTATTAGAAATAGCCTCTCTATCCCACAAGGAAGGGGCAAGGTTTCCGTACATCCTACCCTTCTCAAACCCCACCCCACTTGTGAAATTACACTGAGCATTTTGTTATTGTTATCTTAGGCTTTCCAAATGGTTTATGTGTAATTTTTTCAACAAGACAATTCTCACATGTTGGAAATTCAATTATGGCATATCTTGTCACATTGAATGGTATAGCCATTTTTATTGTTTCCTTGTTCCTATTTCGGATGCTGGACAGAGACGAGCTCAAAGCACTCCAAGTGGAAGTTCTCGAAGACGAGCAAAAGGACAATGTAAAAGAGTATGCCATCATAGAACATATTTTCGGGAGTCTGAAGTCCCAATGGAATGATGTCCCGAGGACAATACAAAATTTGTTAAAGGATCAAAGGGCTTTACGATGAGAAGGAGAGAAGAAATTGAGAGTTTAAGACCTTTAAAATGTCTCTTAATGCTTCAATACCTGAAAATGTTCGCCTTTTTTCGTTAAAACGAGTTGAATTGACGAATTATATTTTAATCTTGAATTAGAAAGCTTAATCAATTTTAGCAGATTCTCTCCGAGAACCTTAGGGGGATAAATTAATTAATAATTTATATTTATCATGCGGGTTTGTCCAAGTCAACCTTTTAAAGTGTATATTCAATTACTTGAAGCCAAGTGGGAGAATTATGCCCTTGCGGGCTTGTAATTTATTATTGTGAACTTTTTTCAATATATGAAATAATGTTGTTTTCCTCTCCTCTCCCATATCTGGTTTATTTTTACAAAAAGCTTAAGACTTAACTAAAATCATTAATAGAATGAACTATTGAGATATTTCCCACTTTTGATTAAACATTTGAACTGCAGATGATGATTGAAAACTAAGTGACCATTCAATTCTACACTAAATGAAAATTCATTATGAGAACTCATCTGCTCAAGCGTGAATATGAGTATCTCATGCATAAATTGATTAAAGTAAATATGGACGAGTAAAACTTGTTTAATTGTCTCATACAACAGACATGGAGCTTCTTCTATACTAGTCTTTTTCTAAAATGGGTGATGCCAGAGACATTAAGGCAAGCCTATGAAAGCTTGTGTTTTTGGGAGTTCACAAAACCATCAAAAAGATATGGGGAACAATACCAACAGTAATTTTTTGGTGCATTGCGACATAAAGAAATCAAAGGTGTTCTGATGATATCTCAACTCTAACCTACTCCATCCTCAAGGCTAGATGCTTAGTTAATCTGATTAGTTGGAACTACCTCCCCCCTATCAATTGTGTCAATCTCTTTAACGATTTTATTAGCTCTCCCCAAACTTAGTATAGATCCACTTGTTATGGAGCTAACTACCTATTTTTCCATACTTTCTTGCATATTATTGATGCCTTCTAATGAATTCCCCTTAATTCATCAATAACAACATATTCTGTGCAATCCCACAAGCAAAGTTAGGCATAAAATACCGAAAATCGAACTACCGAACCGAATCAAAAAAATTGGTAATTGGTATTCGGTAATTCGGTATTTGGTATGGAATTTAGGAATAAAATTTCAACATTTCGGTATTCAGAATTGGGTTTGATACAAAATATTAATACCGTTGTGTATTTGGTAATTACCGAATACCGATATACTCATTTCAAAGAATGTTTTGAATCTTGGTAAAATATTTGTAAAAAGCGCAAAAAAGAATATTAAAAAGGATTTCTATTAAATATACTCTTTGAAGTTTAAATGTAGTTTGCACATCTTCAATTTCAATAAGGTATCCGAAGTTTAATTTACCGACTAACGAATTATCAAACTAATGTTTAAAAGTATGGTATGTGGTATCTACTCTCAAATATTGATTACCGAATTATCGAATTCAAACTTTAAAAATATCGAACCGAATACCGAATGTTCACCCCTACCCATGAGTGCAGTTTGGGGACGATAGAGTATACACAAACTTTATCGAGGTAGAGAGGTTGTTACCAAAAAAAATAAAACTACAATAAAATAGTGCGATAATCAAAGTAAACAGATGAATTTCACTTACTTCATCAAAAAAAAAAAAAAAAGAATACTTACAATCTAGTCAAGTCGGTATGTCCTGTTCCAACGTATTTAGCTTTTAAGTGCTCAAGCTGGGAGTTGATATTGAACCTGTCACTAGCCTATATCAACAAAGTATAACAAACATTTTAATCACATATACATACCAACAAATTAACAAACAAATAAACAAATTACTAAAACATATAAACTAAACAAAAAATATAATACTAGGGTTCTGAGAAACAAAAAAGATTTCGAGTTTTGGTGGAAGATGATAAGAATAATAATAATAATCGAATCTGACAACCAAGTTACAGAAACGAAGTGTACACATTAGTATAAATTGAAACAATTTAAATTTAAAATTCCTCATTTACCTTTAATGAAATGATTTAGAATCACATAAATATCTAAGTTTTAGGCCATTCAAACCCCATGAGGGTAGAAATTACGGTTTTGGGGGGAAAATTGAAATAATATTTGAAAAATTTGAAGCAAAATGATATGATAATCGAAATTGAATGCATGATCTTTAGGAATGCATTAATAACCTGCATTTTTTTTGCACAATTAGAAGAAGAAATTATGTTAATAACCTGCATTGAAGCCCCGATTAATCCGGATCATGCCTTGCAGGTCCCATTAAGGTGGCAGACCCACTTCGCTGTGAAGGTTTTTTTTTTGTTTTCCATCCAGGATCCGGTACTCGCATTGAAATCTCGACTAATTCGAATCATGCGTTGCAGGGCTCATTAAGGTGGCAGCGCTCCCAACAGAGTTTTTTTCGTACTCAGAGGCCCGTTAAGGTGGCAGCGCTCTCAACAGAGTTTTCTCCGTACTCAGAGGCTCATTAAGGTGGCAGCGCTCCCAACAGAGTTTTCTTCATACTCAGAGACCTGTTAAGGTGGCAGCGCTCCAATAGAGTTTTCTCCATACTCAGAGGCTCATTAAGGTGGCAGCGCTCCCAACTAAGGGTGGACATAAAATACCAAAAACCGAATTATCAAATCGAATCGAAAAATTTGGTAATTAGTATTTGGTAATTTAGTATTTGGGAGTAAAATTTTAAAATTACGGTATTTGAGTTCAGGATTGGTAAAACATATTACTAGCATTTGGCATTTGGCATTTTCCGAATATCCAATTATAGTTAAGTGATCCATAGGCCACATATCTAGTCCACACTCTAAAGGTGACATACT
This sequence comes from Capsicum annuum, assembly GCF_002878395.1. Lineage (NCBI taxonomy): Eukaryota > Viridiplantae > Streptophyta > Magnoliopsida > Solanales > Solanaceae > Capsicum > Capsicum annuum. Next base: position 18,894,013 of record NC_061115.1, read on the forward strand.
TGTGTGAATATTGCTCAAGCAAATTTTGAACTGTTAAACATAGTAATAAAGTAGACTCTTAACTTTACACAGTAGACTTCCTTGCAACCAACATATGACAACTTTTAACGAAAATATCACACTAAGACTAAAAATCAGGGCGTGGAAGGGACAACAGAAAAAAAGTCTTCATGACATGATACATAACACCATTATTGGCTATACTTGCCCAACTCTAATGTTCCTAACATAAGTCGGAATATGGCTTTAACCAAGGGGACTTGGTCAAGCCTTCTTAATCCTTGTGTTCACATGTCAACAGTAAATGAAAGCAAAACTCAGCACTTGGTTGAGAACATAACATATATTGCTCTTCATCACATTTATAAAAAGTAATATTATGACTTCACATCACATTTAAATCCAGTTCGTTACATCCAATTCGTGTTACATCTAATTTGATGTAAATGTTGTTCGTGTTACATCCAGTTCTCCCATTTTTTGAGCTGGATCAAACTACAATAACATAGGTTTTAAGGTGTTTCATTAATTGAGCCACACGTATCAACGTGTAACAAGATCAAACAAAATTGATTTTTTCTGGTGTAAAACTCTGTATTCAGAGATGTAAAACTACCAAATAAAATTGAATTCTTCTCAAAATATTGGTTGAAAATCACCACTATTATCACCAAATAGGATCACTACAAGCATGTCCAACTTTAATATGGTAACACCGAATTTCGTACCGAACCAAAATTTAATTTACCGATTACCGAATTACCGAACCGAAATTTAATGGTATGGTATTTGGTATCTACTTTTAATTACCGATTATCGAATTACTGAACCCGAATTATGAAAACACCGAACTGAATACCGAATGTCCACCCCTACTCCCAATAGAGTTTTTCATACCCAGAGTCGAACCCTCGACCTCTGATTAAGGGTGGAGCAACCCTATCCACTACACCACAACCCATATTTGTTGTGAAAATTACTGCCTCTATCAATCAATAGTTGTACTGAGCCGGCATACCAATTAAAAAGAAATAAATAATACAAATCCGATAATTTAAAGCTTAATTGCAAAAAAAAATAATATTTTATATAATTATTAATTCTCGATTTTGAGTTCGTTGAGATATATAATTAGCTCTCAACATATTCAATGAAGATACCCTTTTCATTTATAAAGATAAATAGCTAGCTCCCGCTATATATATATATATATATTTGAATATGTCAAGATTCATAATACATCTAATGAAGATATATTTTTTTCTTGTAAAGATACATAATTAGTTCCCGATATATTTTTCTCAATTTTAAATATGTCGAAATACAAAATACATCCAACGAAGATATGTTTTTTCCTTGTAAAGATACATAATTAGCTTTTGATATATTTTTATATTATAAAGGTGTATATTTATGTTATTTTTCCTAAAAATACTTTCTCTGTTCATTTTATTTGTCTGTTTTTCAATTTTGAGATGTCTAACAATACTTATACAAATTATAAAATCAAATGATAATTTACCTATTTCTATTCATTTTACTCTTAACATTAAATATGATTCATTATCTAATGCATTTCTCAAAACATTAAATTTGTTATATTGAAAGAGTAATGTGACAAAATTATCTCAATCATGTTATGTTTCTTAATCCCTGTGCTAATAAAAAATAGAAGTAATACATAAAAATGACCCTAAACTTAACACCAAATTATAACTTTGACCTTAAACTTTGATAGTGCACAAATAGGACCTTTAACTATTCAAAACCTGAACAAATATGACCTTCTATTTTGCAACCCCATGCGTGAGTTTCACTCACGCCTACGTGGAAAGGTAATCCAATCACACGGTGTCACATTGTTAAAAGGGCTAACTTGGAGGGAGGTCATATTTGTGCAGTTTTGAATAGTTAAAGGTCATATTTGCGCACTGTCAAAGTTTTACTTTTTGTGTTAAAAAGGCGGTTGTTATTGTTGTTGTTGTTGTTGTTGTTGTTGTTGCAACACCTAACTTTTTTTAAATTAAAAAATCGAACCCGCGCAGTAGGCTGAAGGAAGCGCCCAAGAAGAGCAAATAACACCACTAGGCTATCTAAGTGTCTTGTTTCATGTGGTTCAATATTAATATACGTACATAAATATAGATTTTCTACCTTATATATATAACGCAATTTTTTTACCGAGGGGGTTCGGGTGAAACCCATGGCAACCACATAGGTCCGCCCCTACATTAATTTAATAATGTTTTAATAACGTTAATTTAATAACATTGTAATAACGTTAATTTGATAACGTTAATTTAATATACTACTACTACTATCCTTAATAACGTTAATTTAATAGCATTTTATTAAAACTATAATTCTTTTATTATTAGTATAGTTTCATCTTTAATTTAATATTTAAATAAATTATATTTAGATATATTATATAATTTAAATTCCCCCTCTGCTTTATAATATATATATATATACCCGCGCGATTTTTTCGTATGAGGCTGACCCACCTAATTAATAAATCTTCAATATTGCTTTTTTTCCGCAATGACAAAAGAAATTAGATGCCATTTTCATCTTTGAGCCAAAAATAATTAAAAAAATAATAGTGAAAAGTCATTTAAAGGTCATATTTGTGCACTGTCAAAGTTTAAGATCATATTTATGTATTACGCCCTTAGATTTTAAGCTGGACGCGCCCAGTTTTGCATGTTGAACACGCGTTTTGCCACGTAGGATTGAAAGTCATATTTGTGCAGTTTTGAATAGTTAAAGATTATATTTGTGCACTGTCAAAGTTTAAGGTCAAAATTATAATTTGATGTCAAGTTTAGGATCATTTTTATGTATTAACTCTAAAAAATAAGTAAAGAAGAACGGAGGAAATAATAATAAATAATAGAAGTAATTTTATTATATCAAAGTAAATTTAATGTCTTCAAAAATGCATAGGATAGTGAATAGTATTTACACAACACTATCTTACCATATCCACGTAATATCCTATATCTTTTATTTAGTTACATCTCATCTCATATTCTGTATGTATTCAAAAATTAATATATAAGAAACTTGTGCGTGAGATGATGTATTATGAATTAACTTATATATCCTGAATTAATTATGATCATGATAATAACTGACCTACCAAAGTATGTATCATGAAATAATTATGAGCATGATATATTTAAAATATATGTAATACTAGAGGTAGAAGTCCGCGCTAGGGCAGGCCCAACAACAGTGACCATGGAGACAAAAGATCAACAACAAATGACGCTAACACACTGAACTTTTATGTTAAAATTAGATTTAAACCCAAAAAACTATGATATAATTCTAATTGTGACGTACAAAACTAATAGCTACAAACAAAACCCACCAAAAAAAAATAAAATTCCCATACGATTTCAGCTCTTGTTATTTCTACCTTCTGCGTTCCAATTTCTCCTGCTGGGAATAGATTTGGGTGTTCCTTTATTTTTCCATGCAGTTATAGGTAAAGCAAGCACATTACCCAACGCTACATCCGGCTATTCAACTCGAGATAACGATGGTACTTGACTTCCACCAGCTGAAATAACTTTGGTGAAACTGCACCATTAGTATTAACTTCATTCTGTCTCACTGCATGGGCATATTGGGCATCCCTTTTCCAATTCCGCGTATAGTAAATACAGGTGACAGATTCCCGATGAGCAGCACACAATGTCATCACACAATCTCTAGAAGCAACATCCGCTGCATTACATATGCTCGGGGAGCGACATTCACTGGATTGAAGAGTCCACTTTTACTGGAACCGAAGAATCCAGGTGAGCAACATTCATTGGCATTGAGTCATCCAGTGAAGTGACAGTTACTGAAGTCAAAGAGTCCAGAGGAGCAACATTCACTGGCTGTGCACTATCCTGAGGAGCAAAAATTACAGGCACCTCCACCGGTAATGAAGCTAGTTGGTTTGTGCCCAGCACCTCCGTTTTATCAGCTTTATGATGTTTACTTTCTCTATATCTGTGTTGACGCTCCTGGATTTTAGCCTCTTAGCCAAAAAGGTCATCACTGATTAAGGTTTTCTGTCCATTAGACTGAGGTTTCTTCATAGGAGCATCCATTCTTGAAGTTTAATTATCGGCTCAAACTAACAAAAAATCATCATTTACGTATAAACTTCTTTATACCACGAATTAGTTGCTTATTCCAAGGACCAACCTCATGGAATAGTAGAAATATATGATGTCTTAACCATTAACTCAGTGACTGAATAAAACACCAAAATGCTTACTTCGACATCAATTTAACTGGGGAAAAATGAAAATCCCAAAAATCTATCTACTCCGAGAAGAGTACAGGAGTCTCGGGTTCAAGGTCTGCTCGAGAACAGAATCACATAAAGGTGACATCATAGAATAAAGCACCTTCAGTCAGCGGCACCTCTTCAGTCACTGCACCTTAATTGTTGATATTTAGCATAAAACGAAGAATCTCCGAGGAAACATAAGTAAATAAGTAAATCCCTTCAGAAGAATACTCTTTGGATATATTAAACTGAAAATTATCAGTTCCGCAGACGCACCTCCAGATAGATTAAGCCATTCAACTTGTAAATCATACTGATATGATGGCTAAAGATAACTATTCCCACTTAAAACCCAAAGTGGGAAAATACTACGAAACAATAACCTCATATGCAATGCAGTGGTTGAGAGATCACAGAACTCACGCATTAGTTGCATACTTCCAGTCATTTTTGCTCCACCTTCGCTGTTACCTGCTGATAGTTAACACCAGGGTAAAATCAAATCACCTGACATGAATGGGAATCAGCGAGCTAATGCAGCTTATACCAATCCTTTGATGTCAAAATCAGGAGAAATTGTTATTTTCCACAATACGGGTAAGTAGAATCTGTATAACAGAACAACAACTTCAACTCGTGTTCAAGTATGAACAAGAACACAATGAAGTTTTAAATACCCTCAACACAAGATCAAAAGGACCTTTCCAAGAGGTATATTTATTTTTCAGAAAATAAAGATGAAACAGAAATAGCTAAGGCCAAGTCGTCCGAATTCACGGACTTTCCTTAAAGGAATAATTCCCCTCACTGTACTCGAGGTTATGGAATCTTCCTCCCAGGATAAAATGGCCTTCAATCCAACTATAGCGGTACCTCAAATAGGCGGATTCTTCGAACACACTCACAGTTTGAATGATCACACTTAGAGTATTTTTAAGACAAGAAGAATGTTTTTTTAATCTGAAAATTTATGTACCAAAACCTATAAATGAAAGCAGGTTTTTATAGCCAAATGATGCCTCTTCTGAAAAGAGACAAAGGTTCGTCTAAAAGGTACTACCTTTTCTGAAAATTCATGTCCATTCGGCCAAACAGTGTGACTGTTCTTGAACAGGCATGTCATTTCGTGAATAAGTGTGTCAGTTCAATGAAGCGTTGCAGCAATTCATGAAGCAGTGCAACTGTTCACGTAAAATAGTGCTACTGTTCACGTAACAGTGCTACTGTTCACGTTCCTACTGATTACTGCATTACTGTATATATATTTAAATGGAGTTTCAAACACTTTTCGGATTTTATTTCTGTCAAATAAAATTTGTCCAAAAAGAAAGATCTCATCGATCGATCATTTGACCAAATCCGAATTCGAGCCGAGCGACGATGACGGCGCGATGCATCACCTAGTTCTTGCCTCACTATCCATGTGGAGTTAGTGTTCATTAATATAAACACTATAAAGTTCTCTTCTCCCACCAATGTGGGAGAATTAGTGAACTTTCTAATTTTGGGAGTACTCTTTCCAAATTGGTATCTCCTCTTCTCCACCATTTTTCTCTCCATTTTTTCATTCACACTTCATTCATTTACTATGAACCCAACAATCCCCCACATGAATGGAGTATGGCTATTTTTCGTAAAACTTTTACGGACAAGCATGTGATCATCAAGCAAAGACTGATTGCATCTGGATAGGTGGGTAGGTTTCCTTTGAACTTGCCGTAGTGAACATACATCGGATACACTCGGTCAATCGGTAGATTTGATATCTTTGAACCGTCGAGCTTTAATGTACACCTAGACAACACATGTCACACAACCAGCTTTTTACAGTTTATGGTTCTTACGATTTTGTTCTTTTCAGCCATGAACACGTCCCGGTTTTCATGAGAGCTTAGAGAATAGACCTTTACTAACATTCTCTTTGAAGCGGCTTCCACTTCGCCCACACATAGGTGATTTCTAAACGTTCAATCCTATAGATTAAACTATTTGATCAAATCGGTCAAATTCAGATAATCATTAAAAGACTTTTCGCCTTAAGACTTATCCTTGTTTACTATACATTGTCTACATCATGAGAATAGGTTGGGTAATTGACAATGTTGAACCTGTCAGACACAACTTTGTTTGATCTCCTTGAACCTAGCTCTTGGGATCTCCAGTCAGCTAGGTAGAGTTACCGCTATGCTGACTTGTCCTAGGCCTTAAACCCATTCCTTTGGATGTCCTTTCTACTCCTACTCTAGATAGGCTTTTTGTAAGTGGATCCGACATATTATCCTTTGACTTTATATAGTCTACAGTGATAATTCCACTAGAGAGAAGTTCTCTAACGGTATTATGTCTTCGTCTTATATGACGAGATTTACCATTATACATCATGCTCCCTGCCTTACTATTGTCGCTTGGCTATCACAGTGTATACATACTGGTGTCACTGGCTTGGGCTAATACGGAATATCTTCCAAGAAATTTCGGACTCATTCTGCTTCTTCACTAGCTTTATCTAATGCGATAAATTCAGATTTCATTGTAGAGCGAGCAATACACATCTGTTTGGATGATCTCCAAGAGACTGTTCCTCCACCGATAGTAAATACATATCCACTTGTGGATTTTACTTCGTTCAATCCGGTGATCCAATTTGCATCACTATATCCTTCAAGTACCGTAGGATATTTATTATAATGCAAAGCATAATTTTGAGTGTATTTAAGATACCCCAGAACTCTTTTCATATCCAGTGAGTTTTGTTGGGATTACTCGTGTACCGACTCAATTTACTGATAGCGCATGCTATGTCTGGTCGTGTACAATTCATTATATACATTAAACATCTCAATACTCTTGCGTACTCCAATTGCGAGTCACTTTCACCTTCATTCTTTTGAAGTGCAAAGCTCGCATCCAATAGAGTCTTGGCAATACCAAATTCCATATACTTGAACTTGTCAAGTACCTTTTTGATATAATGAGACTGTGACAATGCCAACCCTTGTGGAGTTCGATGGATTCTTATACCTAAGATCACATCTGCAACTCCAAGGTCCTTCATATCAAACTTACTCTCGAGCATTCGTTTTGTTGCATTTATGTCAGAAATGTCTCTACTGATGATCAACATAGCATCCACATATAAGCAAACAATGACTTGGTGATTTGGTGTGTCTTTAATATATACACATTTATCACATTCATTTATTTTGATTCCGTTTGCCAACATGGTTTGGTCAAACTTCGCATGCCATTGTTTAGGTGCTTGTTTTAGTCCATAAAGTGACTTAACAAGTTTACACACCTTATTTTCTTTTCCTGAAACCACAAAACCCTCAGGTTGTTCCAAGTATATTTCTTTCTCCAATCTCCATTTAGAAATGCGGTCTTCACATCCATTTGATGAATTTGAAGATCATATACCGCCGCCAAGGCAATTAACATTCGAATCGAGGTTATCCTTGTTACTGGCGAGTATGTATCAAAGTAATCAAGGCCTTCCTTTTGTTTGAAGCCTTTTACTACAAGTCTTGCCTTGTATTTATCAATAGTACCATCCACCTTCATTTTCCTTTTGAAGATCCACTTAGAACCTAAAGGTTTATTTCCTGTAGGAAGGTCAACCAATTCCCATATATTGTTGCTTAAGATTAAATCTATCTCACTATTGACTGCCTCTTTCCAAAAGGATGAGTCCAAAGATGCCATCGCTTCCCTAAATGTTTGAGACTCATTTTCTAAGAGAAATGTTACAAAATCCGACCCAAACAAAGTTGACGTTCTTTGACGTGTACTAAGTCTTGGATTTTCTTCATTATGTACATTCTCACTTGGTCGTTTAGATCCTCCACTAGACTGTTCATGTCTAATTTTATACGGGTAAATGTTTCCAAAGAATTCAGCATTGTCTGATTCAATTACCGTATTTTCATTAATATCCGGATGTTCGGATTTATGAACCAAAAATCGACATGCTTTACTACTTTTAGCATACCCTATGAACACGCAGTCCACCGTTTTAGGTCCTATATTAACCCTTTTAGGTATAGGAACTTGAAACTCCGCTAGACACCCCCACACTTTGAAATATTTCAAGTTAGGTTTCCTTCCTTTCCAGTTTTCGTAAGAAATTGATTGTGTCTTACTATGGGGAACTCTGTTGAGTATATGATTGGCCGTAAGGATAGCCTCCCCCCATAAGTTTTGCGGTAAATCAGAACATATAAGTAAGGCATTCATCATTTCCTTCAAAGTTCGATTTTTTCTTTCCGCAATTCCATTAGATTGAGGTGAATACGGGGCCGTAGTTTGAAGGATCATTCCATTCTCTACACATATTTGCGTAAAGGGAGATTCATATTCTCCGCCCCTATCACTTCTTATCATTTTTTCATTTTGATCTTTTTGTCTAACTGATTTTCAACTTCAATTTTATATTGCCTAAATGCATCTATTGCTTCATCCTTACTATTTAGCAAGTAGACATAACAGTATCTAGTACAATCGTCAATAAAAGTTATGAAATACTTCTTCCCACCACGAGATGGTGTTGACTTTATATCACAAACGTCAGTGTGTATTAAATCTAGGGGATTGGAATTCCTTTCAAAGGACTTATAAGGATGCTTTGCATACTTCAATTCTACACACGTTTGACACTTTGATTTATTGCACTCAAAGTTTGGCAAAACTTCTAAGTTAATTAGTTTTCGTAACGTTTTGTAATTAACATGGCCCAAACGTTCATGCCATAAATCATAAGACTCAAGCAAATAAGACGAATTCGAACTTTTATTCATTTCAACAGTCATTATATTCATCTTATAAAGGCCCTCCGTGAGATAGCCTTTTCCTATATACATTTCTCCTTTGCTAACTACAATTTTTCCAGAAACGGTTACACATTTGAATCCGTTCTTATCTAGGAGTGAAACAGAAATTAAGTTCCTACGTAACCCCGGAACACATAACACATTGTTCAGTGTCAAGACCTTGCCGGAAGTCATCTTTAGGCAAATTTTTCCTGTTCCCTCCACCTTAGCAGTAGCGGAGTTGGCCATGTAAAGCATTTCTTCTACTTGAGCTGGAGCAAATGACGAGAACAACTCTTTGTTTGCGCAAACATGGCATGTGGCACCAGAATCCATCCACCATTAGCGTGGATTCCCCACCAAGTTCCGTGAACATAGCACACAGATCGTCATAATATTTGTTGGACTCAATCAGATTCGCTTGGTCCTTTTTCTTCCCTTTCTTCGGGGCTCGATAGTCTGTGGACTTATGGCCAATTTTGCCAAAGTTGAAGCATTTTTCCTTGAACTTTTTCTTGGGTTGATTGCTTCCATGTTCAACTTTCTTTCTTTTCTTCGAGTTGTTTTGGCCATCTTCTACAATATGTGCTCCATTCATTGTAGAATTTCCCTTTGACCTTCTTTCGGAAGCTTTATTGTCCTTTTCAATACGAAGTGGACAATAAGATCTTCAACAGTCATCTCCTTGCGTTTATGCTTTAAGTAGTTTTTAAAGTCTTTCCACAAAGGTGGTAGCTTCTCAACTATCGCTGGTACTTGGAAAGCATCATTCACAATTAAACCTTCTGCTAGGAGATCATGTATGATGACTTGCAACTCCTGTACTTGAGAGACAACAGATTTGCTATCAATCATTTTGAAGTCCAGGAACCGTGCAACAAGGAATTTCTTAATTCCCGCATCCTCCGTTTTATATTTCCGTTCAAGTGCCCCCCACAGTTCCTTTGATATCTTGGTTTCACTATAGACATTTTAGAGGTCGTCTTGGAGACCACTCAGAATATAGTTCCTGCAAAGGAAATCCAAATGTTTTCAAGCTTCTACAATAACGAAGCGGTCTTTGTCTGAGGTTCCTCGGGCACCTCAGAATCGTCTTCGCTAGTGAACCGTTGTAGACATAGAGTGGTGAGTTAAAAGAACATCTTTTGTTGCCACCGCTTGAAGTCAATGCCAGAAAATTTTCCGGCCTTCTCGACCGGTGCCATCGTTGGCGGAGCATTTGTGCGACTTGATGTGGCAATATTATTTTCCCCCACAGACGTTGTCACGTCCATCATTTGACTTTCAGTTGTCATTTTTCCTGTCACCACAAGACAGAAAACTTAATATTTTTCAGAATACTATTTATAAAGTTAAATAACTTGAAACAATTCTTCTTGTTTCTAGTTAACGATGAAGTTTTTATTACTTCGAATCGTCAACCGAATGAACCTCAACTTGTGATGAAGATTTTATGTCTTCTAATCACTAGTTAAATTCAAGCGGAGTAGAAAGCCTAAGCTTTAATCTCCAAAAACAAGCAATACAGATTCTGTAAAATTATTCCTTAAGATTGTTATTTTCCACAATACGGGTACGTAGAATCTGTATAATAGAACAACAACTTCAACTCGTGTTCAAGTATAAACAAGAACACAACGAAGTTTTAAATACCCTCAACACAAGATCAAAAGGACCTTTCCAAGAGGTATATTTATTTTTCAGAAAATAAAGATGAAACAGAAATAGCTAAGGCCAAGTCATTCGAATTCACGGACTTTCCTTAAGGAATAATTTCCCTCACTGTACCCGAGGTTATGGAATCTTCCTCCCAGGATAAAATGACCTTCAATCCGACTATAGCGGTACCTCAAATAAGAGGATTCTTCGAACACACTCACGATTTGAATGATCACACTTAGAGTATTTTTAAGACAAGAAGAATATTTTTTTAATCTGAAAATTTCTGTACCAAAACCTGTGAATGAAAGCAGGTTTTTATAGCCAAATGATGCCTCTTCTGAAAAGAGACAAAGGTTCATCTAAAAGGTACTACCTTTTCTGAAAATTCATGTCCATTCGGCCAAACAATGTGACTGTTCTTGAACAGGCATGTCATTTTGTGAATAAGTGTGTCAGTTCAATGAAGTGTTGCAGCAATTCGTGAAGCTACTGTTCACGTTCTTGCTGATTACTACATTACTGTATATATATTTAAATGGAGTTTCAAACACTTCTCGGATTTTATTTCTGTCAAATAAAATATTTCCAAAAAGAAAGATCTCATCGATTGGTCATTTGACCGAATCCGAATCCGAGCCGAGCGAGCGACGGCGGCGGCGCAAGGCATCACCTAGTTCTTGCCTCACTATCCATGTGGATTTAGTGTATTAATATAAACACTACAAAGTTCTCTTCTCCCACTAATGTGGGAGAATTAGTGAACTTTCTAATTTTGGGAGTACTCTTTCCAAATTGGTATCTCCTCTTCTCCACCATTTTTCTCTCCATTTTTCTGTTCACACTTCATTCATATACTATGAACCCAACAAAACTGCCAATTAAGGATCCTTCCTGTATAAGGAGCTTATACCAATCTTTTTGATGTCAAAATCAGGAGAAACTGCCAATTAAGGAGCCTTCCAGTATATGGAGGAGACATTAGGATAAAAAATCTTTACGAAACATTAGTTGTATGTTCTCCAATTTTTTTGTAACAATTTACTTTTTGTTGTTACATCATACATGCCGCAGAACTTTCCAAATATGTTCATATACAATTTCCATCATTGAAAGAAAAAGGAAGCAACACTGTAAGCCTGAAACAACATACTTAAAGGCAAAGGCAAATCTTTCTGGAGAGTCCACAAACCTTGTTGCTCGTCTAACTTTAAGGGTACTCATTGAAATAAAATTGTAAGAGTTTTCTAGCAACCGGCAAGACTTGCAAAGCCAAAGCATCAAAATTCAACTGTAAAAGCTACTTAAAAGCCAAATCATCCACAAAATTTAGCAGTAAAAGCTAAGTAACACTCGAAAAGCAAAACCCAGCATCAAAATTCGGCAAGAGAAGTTACCCAATTTTCAAAACACAAAGGCCGCCAACAAAATTCATCGGAACAAAAGTTTCCAACACTGAAAAGCTACTAAAACCAAAACTTGAGTAATACAGTAATATAGTGGAGGTAAAGGAAACTTATCAGGAAGAATGACGTTGAAGTCAAAGAAAAAATGATAGATCTCTTTATTTCTTCACCGCTCCGAGCAGTGAAGTGCCATAGACCTTAGTTTCAGATGGAAAGAGGTCGGCAAAAGAGTGGGGGAAATTAAAAACCAACGTGCCCATAGAGCCTTCAATGAGACACCTGGAGCTCAAACGCCACAATATAATAATGAAATCCCATTGTTCTTTTTCCAGAATGTTCGTTCCCAATTAGCAAGAGGTCTTATCAAATTGAGGACAGTAAATGTGATTGTTAAAGAATAGTTCTACCTGTAACCAGTGCTTTGATCTTTGGTAATTTAGAAGAAACAATTATTGAGACAATTTCACCAAGCTTATAACTACACCAGCTGTGGATGTGCAACATAGGCAGCTTCAACTCTACAGAAAGTATTAAAATTGGTTATAAAAGTGAATTTAGTACGATAACACAAAGTTTGCCACTACACAAAACCAATATGAAGAAGGTTTATAAGGAAGGTGAATTTCAAGTATATCCACTGTAGTTTATCTTTAGTTGGTTGCTTGTAAAAGTTTAAGACCTATAACACGGTATATTTCTAGATGAATGTCCGTGCTAATACCATATTGGCGCATGTGACCATTTCATATAAAAGCCTAAATTACAACTTTTGACGTGATAGTAAGCACTTGATTAAAAACCGACAGGATCCAAATGTGGATATCCAAGCGGAGATACGGTTTTTGTGTTTCCTATTAGGTGTTTATTATTTGCCTGAAGTCTGATTTTAGTCAAATTCGCGCATGAGGTCCACTTTAGAGATAGCATTGGCAAGAAAATAATTCATTTCAAGGATACTTGAATTTAAAATATCTTATTAAGAATAAACATCTCACCCGGTTGATGTAGAAGCAGCAGGAATAAGTTAGGATACTTGCAACCTCGCAAAATTGTAATGGTAACCCCTCCAAGCAACACCATTACACGAAGAAGCAACATAATAAAAGGTTGACGATTCAATTGGTTGGGGAAATTTTTAACCTAAACGTCACTAACCTTTTCAACTTTTAGACGAAATTAAAAATAGGACAGACCCACAAATTTCACAATCATAAGAAAAAAATGAATAAACTTCGTAGCTAAAATTATCAGATGTGAAACCACATACCATCAGATAGAATACATAGGTAATAGAACAGCAGGACAATTCAAATAACGAATAATAAACTAAGCAAGTTGTAGAATTAAGAAACGAAAAACAACAACATCCAGATCAACCAAACAACTAAAGTGATCAGTGAAGAGAACTCACAGAAACCATGAAATCGCAAGCTTCGATGTAGTGAATTTCTAAGCAAGTTGCACAAATAAGAAAGCAAAAACAACAATGTCCAGATCAAACAAACAGCTGAAGTAATTAGTGAAAGGAACTCACAGAGAATGTCGAATGCGGAGCTTCGGTGCAAGAAATTCTCGTAATCTTTACCAAAAAGTTGTGACATATTTACTCTTCTAAGCAACTGCCATGTTTAAGTGGACTCCTAAGCAACTGCCACGTTTAAGTGGACCTAAAATTTGATAGACACGTATTAGGAATAATCAGACAAATAAATCATCAAAAAGACGAAAAATCCCTTGGGTGCAACTGTGAAATGACGAAAATGCCCTTGATGCAAGCAGGGTGGACAACCCAGACCTCCTTGCTTCAGGGCACTTATATATATTAGTTTAAGTGTACACGCCTCGCACATATATCTCATTTTATTGAGTTCAAACGTTGTACTAAATAAAATATTTGTTTAAATAATAAAAATGAATACAATAATTAAATTCAACATCTTTTAAAGAATGTATTTAATTAAACCTAACCTTTATCAAAATAATTTCTCAAAGCCGATCGATATTTATCTACCACGATGATAGAGACATCAAAATAATATAATTAAATCTAATCTTTATACAGAAATTTTCTCAAAGCCGTCCGATACTCATCTACCACCTAAAAAACTATAGCAAAATAATACGACAACAGAGATATCAAAATAATACAACTAAACTTTACCTTTACAAAAAAAATTCCCAAAACAAAGATATAAAAACAATATAGTTAAACCTAACCTTTACCTGAAAAAATTTCTCAAAGTCGACCGACATTCATCTACTACTTGTAAATTCATCTACTACCTATAAATTCATCTACGACCTATAAATTCATCTACAACCTGTAAACTACAATAAAATAATACAATAGTGATCACAAAGCTTCAGTTTTGATGAAAATAATTCTTGTTTGAGCGAAAATTTTGACACTAAAGAATGACTTGAATGAAAACAAAGAAGATATATATACACACACCTTGAATTCTATAGCTCTTGTCTGAGTGAAAATTTTGACACTAAAGAATGACTTGAATTAAAACAAAGAAGATATATATATATATATATATATATATAGGTTGAATTCTATTATGTTGACAAAAATAGTGAAGAGCTTGAGGGTTAGAAAATTAAGCATCCACCAATCTACACATGCAACCGAATCAAGTTAGATGAGCATCAATCATATTTTTTCAATAAGTAAACAAATTTCTTCTCTAGTTTAACGTGCATCTCAATAGTTATAAAAGTATTTTCTTAATAGGATCTATTTTAGGAGCATTTTTCAATCCTATTTTAGGATTATTTTTCTAATTGATCAGTACAAAGAAAAATATTAATTGATTCTCCTTCCATATATTTTAGTAGTCTCATATATTTTAGGAGTCTAGTTAGTATAATAAAAATAATTAAATAATAAATTGAATAGTGAAAAGACAGTTTTGTCTAAAGGAGAGTCTCTTAATGAACGACAAAAAGTTCAAATCACTTTTCTAAGGATCTTCACACTTTTAATATATTATAGATATAGATAGATTATAGATAGATTATAGATTATAGATTTGTAATTTGTAATGCCCCGAAATCACATCCCAGAGCGTCACACGGTGCTTAAGGCTACAAGTGGCCCCAAGCTAACCCTTTGAGCCTGATATTATCTCTATCTCTCACTTTGGAATGACAAACCAAGAAAAAATACTATTATATACCAACACAAAGCTGAAATGAAGGGAAAACATAATCTGAAATATCAAATGCTGAGAATAAATCCGAAATACTTCAACCACAAGTCTAGTCTGACAAACCTCTACTCAATAATGAACTAGAGAGCCATTGGGATAAGCCCCCAACTTACTCGGCTAACTGAAAGAAATAGTAACTGAAAATTTGAGATACTAGGTCCTTGAACCATGAGGACTCACCAACTCTGGGATGTAGGCAAAGGTACTCGAGAATCACGATCAATGCTAAGATTGAGCACCTGGACCTACATTATAAGACAATGTAGCATACAAACATATATGTGGATCAGCACTTGGGAATGTACTGAGTATATGGGGGTGTATGCATTTATATAAAACAATATCAATGCTCTTAGTAAAATCATGCATGCAATATGAATGACTCACATAGCTCGAATAGGTCTCAAATATAAAGCTCCTAAATCATAAATAATATAACATGTAACACAAAACTCGTGAGTCAATAGACTTAACTTTCAAAATCTGAACTCTCCTCTTATTCTCAATACTTGAAGGCTAAGGGAAACTCTAAAACAATACTTTCAACTCATGCTTTTATCATGTGTAGAGTAAAACTACTTTAAAACTCAAGGATTTAGAATTTTTAAGAACTTTTAACACTAGAAAACTCTGGAAATCTTTTAGACTCAGGACACTTAGAACTCAATGACTTGGACACTCGAGAGTTTCTTCTAACCGACATAAATCATGTGAGCTACATGGAGTGCAACGTATTTTCCTCCTACGGAAGAAACCTTATTTTCGAAAAAGGCGTCATCTCTTGCCAAGGAGTATAACCTCAACTCAGTGATCACTATCTCGGGCTCATAAATCTTAGTCCTATGATGGCACGTAGTTCTGGGGTATCAGACCTCAGAATCATACCCAAGTCGGTGCTAAATACTACTCCCATACTCAGCTTAGAACTCTTAGGAAATCCACCTCAAATAACTCAAGGGTCTATACTGAATACCGAAATATATTATATTTGCTTTAATAGAACATTAATGTGGATTTCAACTCTATTAGCACAAAAAAGGTCAAATATTTCTCAATAATCTCAAAGTACTCAAATCATAGGTGCTTATAGCACAGAAGTTCATAAAATTACAATTCTCAAGTAGGGCTTAGTGGCCCATAGTTCAATCTCAAGTTAAGACTCATCAAAATGTATACTAGAGGTCATAAGGATTCATAAATCATATAGAAATCTGGAATTTCAGCATCATGCATTAAAATCTCAACATACTCATGTAGCTCAATTTCTAAAACATGGAAATTATCATAATCTCAAGAACAAAAACAAAGGGTACAAACCCATACTTCAATTTTCATAAGAAAACGTGTGAAACCATATATTCTTGTAATTTAAAACAACTTTTGGGCACAAGGATGAAAGGAGTGTCCTTGTTCGAACCCCACATACCTTAAATTCTGACTTGTAGATGAAGAAGCTTGCTTAAGACCCTTTTTTCTTACTTTGAGTGAGGTTCTTGAAGCCTTTGTCTTGGGAACCTCGAATCTCAACTCAATTTGTGAAAGCTACGGTGGATTCTTGAGATTCTTGGAAGAGGTTTTAGGTACTTAGGGTTTTTGTTGAGAGAAAACTTGAAAAAAACTTCATAGAATGCTTGTAAATGACTTCAATTTGGTGTTTGTATGGTTTAATAGGATTGGAAAAGTCCAAAGTACCCTTTTTAACTTCTGTACGAAGCTGAAAAAATTGAACTAGAAAATCCAATTTTATGGGCCACCATGACGCGCCACTATCGCGGTGGCTTACTGGAAATTACCAAACGGGATTCTGGGGGTCATCGTGATGTGGTGCCATCGCATTGTCCCACTGGTTGGGACCTGGAACTCTAGTGCAACGCGCCACTGTTGCGGAGTTCCACTGGAATTTGACAATTGTTAAATAGACCCTCCGCGACGCGCCAAGCACTAAAATAACGATGTTTTACAACTAGAACTTAAATTAACCATAACTTCTTGCCCGGGTATCGGATTTGGGTGAATCTTATATCGACGGAAAGCTTATCAAATTTCCCATATGATAAAAAGTCAAAATTAGGGAAATTCTATATGGTTAAAATGGTACTCACTTAGGAAGTCATTCCTTAACCTTCTAGAGGAGAAATTAAGCTTAAGAAAAGTTTGGGGTATTACAATATCTCCCCCTTGGGAACATTCGTCCACAAATATCGCTAGTTAAGCTAAGAGTATGGAGGAAACTGAGTACGTAAAGCTTGAAGAACTCGCTAAACTGACTCTATATCTTTCTAAACTCTTGAATACTTTAGAGAATGCATGAACTTAAGAAGGATAGATACACAACTGAATTCATGAACTTAAGAAGGATAGAGAATACTTCGACTTGCTCTGAATTCACGAAGAAGAGGTGCGGGTACTTGTCTCACATGTCTACCTCGGCTTCCCAAGTAGCGCCCTCAACTGACTGGTTTCGCCATAAAACTTTGACCAAGAAAACCTCTGTGTTCCTCAGTCTACTGATCTGGTAATCTAGAATCTCAATGGGAATCTCTTTAAATAAAAGACTAGTCTGAATATCAGTGCTCTCTAAAGGATCTACTACCACGGAATCACCAATGTTCTTTTTATGAAAGATAGGATAAACCGCTGACAACTCTGCGGGTAACTCAATCTCATAGGTTACTCTCCCTACACGACTTAGGATCCTATAAGAACCAACATACCGAGGACTAAGCTTCCCCTTTTTCCCAAACCTTTTCACCCCTTTTATGGTTGAAATCTTCAGATACACCAAATCATTTACCTCGAACTCAAGGTCTCTTTGTCTCACATCGGCATATGACTTTTGACGACTCTGAACTGTCTTCAACCTTTCTCTAATCAACTTCACCTTCTCCATAGCCTCAAATAGTGCATCAAGTCCAACCAGGGCAGCTTCACCCACTTCGAACCAACCTATGGGTGATCTACACCTTCTACCATACAAAGCCTCAAATGGTGCCATCTTGATACTAGCATGGTAGCTATTGTTATACGCAAACTCAATAAGTGGCAAATGCTCATCCTAACTTCCTTTGAAATCCAGAGTAAATGTCCTCAACATATCCTCCAAAGTTTGGATGGTCCTCTCAGCCTGACCATCAGTCTACGAATGAAATGCGGAACTCAAATGAACTTGGGTACCAAGACCCCTCTGGAAAGCTCTCCAAAACTGAAAAGTGAACTGAGTACCCCCTATGCAAAATGATAGACAGGGGGACTCTATGCAACTTGACTAACTCCCGAATATACAGTCTAGCATAATCCTCAGTTGTATAAGATGTATGCACAGGAAAGAAATACGCTGACTTAGTTAGCCTGTCCATAATAGCCCAAATAGAATCATGATGGTGTCGGGAAAAAGGTAAACCAGTCACAAAATCTATGTTCACCCCGTACCACTTCCAAGTGGGTATACTAAACTCTTGCATCACATCACCAGGTCTCTGGTGCTCTACCTTAACCTGTTAGCACATTGCACGCTTTGCCACAAACCCTGCTATATCCTTTTTTATGTCACTCCATCAATAGATTTCCCGCAAGTTATGGTACATCTTGGTAGCACTAGGATGAATAGAATACCGCACGCCATGCACTTCTGCCATAATTCTCTGCCTTAGATCATCAACACAAGGAACACACAATCTACCCTGCAATCTTAATATACCATCTCCCCCTTGGGAGAAAACCTCTACCTTTTGTTCCTTAACAGACTCCTTCAGTCTGACCAAACTAGGGTCTAAGTCTTGTTTCTCCTTCACTTCCGAAACCAAAGAGGATTCAGAACTACTATGCACCAAAATACACCCCTCAGCGGAATCAAGCAACCTAACACCCAATCTAGCCAGATAATGCACATCATAAGCTAACTCTTTCTTACCTCCTCTATATGAGCAACATTATCCATAGACAACCTGCTAAGGGCATCTGCCACTACATAGGCCTTGCCTGGGTGATACAACACGCTCATATCATAATCTTTTAGCAACTCTAACCACCTCCTCTGCCTAAGATTCAACTCCCTCTGAGAAAACACATACTATAGGCTTTTGTGATCAGTAAACACATTAACATGAACACCGTAAAAATAGTTCCTCCAAATTTTCAAAGAAGAGACCACAACAGCTAATTCAAGATCATGGGTTGGGTAATTCTTTTTATGCGGCTTCAACTGTCTAGAGGCATAGGCTATAACCTTCCCTCTTTGCATCAACACACAACCCAAGCCAACTCTAGAGGCATCACAATACACCACAAAACCATCCGTACCATCAGGCAAAGTTAACATAGAGGTTGAAGTGAGTCGAGTCTTCAACTCCTGAAAACTCTTCTCACAAGAATCTAACCAAAGGAACTTAACCTTCTTTTAGGTCAACCGGGTTATGTGAGACGTAATAGAAGAGAAACCCTTAATAAAACGGCGGTAATAGGTAGCTAAACCCAAGAAGCTCTTAATGTCAGATGAAGAGATAGGTGTAGGCCAATATCTTACAGCTTCTGTCTTTTGGGGATCAACTCTAATACCTTCTGCTGAAATAACATGACCCAGAAAAACTACAGTCCTTAGCTAAAATTCACACTTGCTGAATTTGGTTAACAATTGATGATCTCTAAGGTTCTATAAGATAATTCTAAGATGATCTGCATAGTCATTCTCAAAGCGGGAGTAAACAAGGATATCATCTATGAAAACAATGACAAACTTATCATGATACTGCTTGAACACTCAATTTATGAAGTCCATGAAGGCTGTTGGAGCATTGGTTAGCCTGAAAGACATAACTAAAAACTTGAAGTAACCATAACGGGTTTGGAAGGCTATCTTCGAGATGTTACCCTCCCTTACTTTGAGTTGATGATAACTGGATCTGAGGTCTATCTTGGAGAAATAACTTCCACCTTGCAACTGATCAAACAGGTCATCAATTCTCAGAAGAGGGTACTTATTCTTGACTGTCACCTTATTAAGCTGGCGATAGTCAATGCACATACGCAAAGAACCATCCTTCTTTTGCACGAATAGGATAGGTGCGCCCCAAGGTGAGATACTAGGCCTTATAAAACCTTTGTCTAAGAGATCTTTAAGTTGCTCTTTCAACTACTTAAGCTCTGCTGGTGCTATACCGTAGGGAGGAATAGAAATGGGATGAGTGTCGGGAAGAAGATTGATCCCGAATTTTATCTCTCTATTGGGAGGTACCCCTGGGAGATCTTCCAGAAAAACACTAAGAAAATCATTTACAATGCTGACTGACTAAATAGCTTTAGACGTAGTGTCTTTAACTCTAACTAGGTGATAGACACAACTTTTGGATATAAGCTTTCTGGCTTTAAGATAGGAGATAAAATGACCCTTGGGAGATACTGAACTCCTGGACCACTCAAAAACTAGTTCATCAGGAAACTGAAACTTGACTACACGGGTACAACAGTCTATAGATGCATAACAAGAATGAAGCTAGTCTATATCCAGAATAACATCAAAATCTACCATATCTAACTCTATCAAATTAGCAAGTATAACTCTATGGAGGAAAGTAATAGGACACCTTTTATATACTGTCTTAGCAACAACAGACTCCTCTACTAGAGTAGAAACTAGGAAAGACTCAGAAATCTTTTCAGGACTCACTTTAAAACTCACAGCAACAAATGGGGTCACATAAGAAAAACTTGATCCAGGGTCCAACAACGCATAAACATCAAAGTAAAATATACGGAGCACACCCATAACAACATTTAGAGAATCCTCCTTCTCCTGGCGAAATGGTAAGGCATAGAATCTATTCTGGCACTGACTGCCAGCAGTGCTATATAAAGCGCCATGAACAGGTGCTGAACGGGCTATGGCAGCTGGTGCACTAGTGGCCTGAGTCTGAGGTCGGTCATCTCTATTTCCCTGTCTAGCATGCGGGCACTCTCTGAGTTTATGGCCCAATTTACTACAACCAAAACAACCCCTCTGATCTGCTAAGCACCCACCGGGATGCTCCCTACCAGACTTGGTGCATGGAGGATAGCGAGGCCTGTTACTTACACTGTTCTGCCACCTACACACAGAATACCTATTTCCTCGCTCCTGTCTGTTTCTCGGTGCGGGATCTCTAGCAGATGAAGGCGCTGGCATGGATGAACGGCTTGGAAACTGTGGATGGTTCCCTCCATAGGACCTAGTCTGACCATGATCATACTGCTCTGACCTAGCCCTCTTGTTACCTCTTACTCTATCTCTCTCTCTTATCTTGTCTACCTCTATCTGTGGTGCATGTATCATCAGTCTCGTAAGATCTATATCCCTATTAAGCATAGTAGTTCTACACTTTTTAGTACCATACCAGACACACCTATCATGAATTTACTCATATAGCTCGGGTGTCAGAAATCAAATCAAGAGAATACTTGGCCAACTGGTTGAACTTCAAGCAGTACTCCTTAACAGCCATAGAGCCTTGCCTTAAGTTTATAAACTCCTCTATTTTTGCCTCCTTCATCTCTAATGGAAATAACTTATCTAAGAACGCATCTTAGAATGCCTGCCAAGTAATGGGGGCATCACCTTCCCCTTTACTGTTCTTTCATGCAACAACCTAGTCATACGCTATGTCTTTCAGCTTATAATACACCAACTCAACACTTTTCTCCTTAGAAACATGCATTACCTGTATGATTTTCCTCACCTCCTCAAGATATAACTGTGGGTCATCTTCTTCTTTAGACCCATAGAACTCTGGCGGATTCATCCACATGAAATCACAAATTCTAGTAGCAGCTAGATCAACCCCCTGTTATTGCAAAACTGTGGCCTAATTGGCATGAATATTTGTGGTGACTGCTTGGGCTAACGCCTGAAAGACCGCCCAAAACTCAGCATGAGACACAGTTCATTCAAGGGATCAACAGGCTGGGTTGCTTAGTATTATTTTTGCCGGCGTTCGCTCTTCGGGAAGGCATTTTTTGAAATAACAGAGTACAAATTAATAGACGATAGAGAGACATTGTAGGCACGATAGAATCTGAAAGAAAGAAATGACTTTTTCCTAAAATGACTTGTAGTCTCTTGCTTATAGATGTGGCGTGCTACACACCGATGATTAAGACTCTACTCAACATGACTTGTCAGACTCCTTAGGACTCCTTAAACCTTTGGCTTTGATACCAAGTTTGTAATGCACCGAAATCACATCCCAGAGCGTTACACGATGCTTAAGGCTACAAGTGGCTCAAAGCTAACCTTTTGAGCCTGATACTATATCTATTTCTCACTTAAGAATGGTAAACCAAGCAACGATACTATCGTATACCAATATAAAATTGAAATAATGGGAAAACATAATCTGAAATATCAAATTGTGAGAATAAATCTGAAATACTTCAACCACTAGTCTAGTCTGACAAACCTCTACTCAATAATGAACTATAGAGCCATTGGGACAAGCCCCCAACTGACTCGGCTAACTAAAAGAAATAGTAACTAAAAATCTGAGATACTAGGTCCTCGAACCATAAGGACTTACCAACTCTGGGATGTAGGCAAAGGCACTAGAGAATCATGATCAATGCTAAGACTGAGCACCTGGACCTACATTATAAGACAATGTAGCACACAGATATAGATATGGATCAACACTTGGGAATGTACTGAGTATATGGGGGTGTATGCATTTATATAAAACAATATCAATACTCTTAGTAAAATCATGCATGCAATATGAATGACTCACATAGCTCGAATAGGTCTCAAATATAAAGCTCATAAATTATAAATAATAGAACATGTAACACAAAACTCGTGAGTCAATATACTTAACTTTCAAAATCTGAACTCTCCTCTTATTCTCAATACTTGAAGGCTAAGGGAAACTTTAAAACAATACTTTCAACTCATGCTTTTATCATATGGAGAGTAAAACTACTTTAAAACTCAAGGATTTAGAACTTTTAACACTTGGAAACTCTGGAAATCTTTTAGACTCAAGACACTTAGAACTCAATGACTTGGACACTCGAAAGTTTCTTTTAACCAACATAAACGATGTGAGCTACATAAAGTCCAGCGTCTTGTCCTCCTATGGAAGAAACCTCACGATGGGATGAGGCGTCATACTCTTGCCAAAGAGTATAACCTCAACTCAGTGATCACTATCTTAGCCTCAGGCCCATAAATCTCATTCCTATGATGACACGTAGTTCTGGGGTATCAGACCTCAGAATCATACCCAACTCAGTGCTACTCCCATACTTAGCTCAGAACTCTTAGGAAATTCATCTCAAACAACTCAAGGATCTATATTGAATACCAAAATGTATTACTATTTGCTTTAATAGAACATCAATGTGGATTCCAACTCTATTAGGACCAAAAAGGTCAAATATTTCTCAATAATCTCAAAGTACTCAAATCACAGGTGCTTATAGCACAGAAGTTCATAAAATTGCAATTCTCAAATAGGTCTTAGTGGCTCATAGTTCAATCTCAAGTTAAGACTCATCAAAATGCATACTAGAGGTCATAAGGATTCATAAATCATATAGAAATATGGAATTTCAGCATCATGCATTAAAATCTCAACATACTCATGTAGCTCAATTTCTAAAATATGGAAATATCATAATCTCAAGAACAAAAACAAAGGGTACAAACCCATACTTCAATTTTCATAAGAAAACATGTGAAACCATATATTCTTGTAATTTAAAACAACTTTTGGGCACAAAGACGAAAGGAGTGTCCTTGTTCAAATCCCACATACCTTAAATTCTGACTTATAGATGAAGAAGATTGCTTAAGACCCTTTTTTCTTACTTTGAGTGAGGGTTCTTGAAGCCTTTGTCTTGGGAACCTCAAATCTTAACTCAATTTGTGAAATCTACGGTGGATTCTTGAGATTCTTGGAAGAGGTTTTGGGTACTTAGGGTTTTTGTTGAGAGAAAACTTGAAAAAAAACTTCATAGAATGCTTGTAAATGACTTCAATTTGGTGTTTGTACGGTTTAATAGGATTGGAAAAAGTCCAAAGTACCCTTTTTAACTTATGTACAAAGCTGAAAAATTGAACTGGAAAACCCAATTTTATGGGCCACCGTGACGCGCCACTATCGCGGTGGCTTACTGGAAATTACCAAAAGGGATTCTGGGGGTCATCGTGATGCAGTGCCATCGCGTTGTCCCACTGGTTGGGACCTGGAACTCCAGCGCAAGGCGCCACTGTCGCGGAGTTCCACTGGAATTTGACAATTGTTAAATAGACCCCTCCGCGGCGCAGCAAGCACTAAAATGATGATGTTTTATGACTAGGACTTAAATTAGCCATAACTTCTTGTCCGGGTTCAGATTTGGGCAAATCTTATATCGACGAAAAGATTATCAAATTTTTCATGTGATTAAAAGTCGAAATTAGGGAAATTCTATATGGTTAAAATGATACTCACTTAGGAAGTCATTCCTTAACCTTATCGAGGCAAAATTAAGCTTAATAAAAGTTTGGGGTATTACATAATTACACATTATGTATCATTAATGTAACATATCCAAAAAAAATTAATCTATTCATCTAGCAATGTTTTGGGATTTTATAAAATATTAAAAAGAAATATAGAATACAGAGTAACTAGTCTCATCATAATGAGATTATGCTTTTTATACTTTATTTATTTCGGAATAATTTCTTTATTCTATCTAAAAATTATTTTTTTATTATGAAAATTCCAAGTCCAATTAAAAGTTGTATGTTAAATTTGAAAAATGTTGTAGTAAATAATATCATTATACATAGATGACTATTAATCCTTTAACTCCACCATTATGTTAAGTAAGTATCCACATTTCTATTATCTCTCCAACATTTTCACGATTTTTCCCACATTGTCAAGGGTTAGTGTTATACTTTCCTCGTTCGTTTTTACTTGTTACTATTTTTCTAATTTGATTTTCATTTTTACTTATCATTTATGACAAATCAACAAAAGACATTTTTTTCTATTATATTTTTAGAATTAATTATTTTTTCCAAATTAATTTCAAGACACAATAGTAAACATCATTTAATAGGGGTGTTATGATAAAATAGTGTCACAATCCGAGTTGGGGCCTTGGCCGCGACGGGCATCCCAAACCACGAAGGCCCGAGAAACCCCTTAGCATAAATATCATAAGCATTATTCATATGAAATAGAAATGCAAAAGATAAACTGAAACGTGGAAAGTCGCATAATCAAATTTAAGTACATCATACCATCTAAACATAAATCTAAATTCAGTCTACGAAGTCTCTACTGAATACTAGTCTGTCTATACCAGGACAATATCTCTGGTTTGACTATGAGACTAAAAGAAACCAACATATGGATAAACACCTTCCGAAGTAAGGGAGACTCATTAACTTTGAAGTTCTGAAAGTGACCGTTGAGCTGAACCGCGAGACTATGCCTCAGAACCTACATTATGAGTTAATGCAGCAGCCACGAGGACGGTCAATACTTGAAATGTATTGGTATGCAGAATAATTCAAAAATAAAATATATTTCATAAAAATAATCAAGAGCATTATAAAAACAATTTAACATAATATAGATCAAAACACATGGGTATAATTAAAGAGCTTCAAATTATTTTTGTAAAAACATAGACTCAACTCTTTTCTTTAAATTTTGAGCTAGATCGTACACCCTACAATTCTAATTACCCACGGGCTATATGGTTCATCATTGACTCGGCCTCCATGCCCCCAATCCAAGTTTACCACAAGGGTTAGAGTTTTCATAAGTTGTACCTCTATGTAAGCATACCGTAGGCATCCCTATACGAGATGTCTTAATTATCCTCCGTGTAGGATAACATATCATAAATTCTGCATTGGCAAAATACAATTTTCAGCAATGAGTCCTTGCGCTCATGCTTTCTTCGGGTAATCATTTAGCTCTCTTTAAGCCCAATTTTAGTCTTTAAAATCATGTTCCGTGCTCAAAATATTTACTTCTTTCTTGTTAAGGGCATTCCATAATAGGTATCGTCATACCTAGTCTTACAAGCCATATCAAATCATATCATATTCATAGCCCTTTCATTCAAAATCTTATTAACGACCACTAAAAGATTTAAACATAACATGAGAAAAATTATTTCAAATAACATCATTCTCTTTTCAAGACTTCAATGCATGGTGGCCAATTCTTCCATCAATCACATGCAATTCTCCATTAGGAAATAAGAGCATTTAGAAACAAGAAACACCCCTTTTAAAATATATAAAATGACAATGCATAATTGATAAAGAGACATTTAAACTCAAGCTTATCACCATTCATTAAAAACAACTCCAACACTAGTCACTAATGAATCTTATGATCGAAAATGGAGACTTATAGTTTATGCTATCAAATTCATTTCAAAATTCATAATACATGCACATATTCTGTGTTTATTTAAGAATCCACAACAGCTATTAAACACATAGCTCTTATCATGAAATGGGGGTTCATATTTCAAACGCTTTAAACACTACCAAAACCCATAACATATATACATAAATAAACTCTCAAGTTATAGAAAATCCTATAGTAAACACATAAGTTCATCATAAAAAGAGGTTTTGTTATTCATGATTTCCAATCATTTTCAAAGTCTCTTCACATATACAATATAGGGATCATTAAAATCATCATACTTACTCTCATTAGAGTTAGGATAGTTCTACATAACTTATAGTGGAGAGAATTTAGCGTAGTTGACCCTAGGAGCTTGGGAACCTTGAACCCTTGGTGGTTTTCTCCTCTTTTGTTATTTGAAAGATGAATAAAAGGTTTTTTGATGTGAAGTCATTTTTAAGATCCTATACACGTACATAAGGGATTGAGAACGACTTAAGGATGTGAAAGATCCTCATGCCCTTAAAATATAATAAAAATATAGCCTAATTGATGCACAGGGAGGGGGTTCACGACGCGACCGCCATTGCAAACCCGGAGGTTCATAGCGCAAACCAGAGTGTTCGTGGAGCAATGCCTGGTGTGAACCCAAAGCAGTAGCCTCTCGTGGGGGGGTTTTTACAGCATGGGGCTGCCGCGGGGTCCCTATTTTGCGGCGCAAGGGTCTTTTCTAAGCCTAAAAATGCCCCCAACTCATTCAAACTTAATCTTAAGTGATATCTTTGATATTGGGGTCTTAAGGGCTCATTTCATGCATTATTTAAGCAAGAAAAACTCTGGGGCATTACAAATAGTCATACCAATAATTACTTTTTTTAATAGGTGTGTTAAGTCAAAACATGAAAGTATAAGCGAATGGAAAAAGTATTTAACGCAACCTTATTACTATCCTCTTGTAAGAGTATAAATAGAGGCATATTAGATTATGAAAGACTTACTTGAGAAATACTTGTAGACACTAAACCACTTGAAGATTTGGAAAACATACATTCTTTTTGTCTCTCTTTATATTTGTTATTTGTATTCTTGTTTATATTATTACTCTTTTAACTTAATTTTACAATGTATTATCAGCACAAGTTACCCATTGCTCATCAAGGACCAATGCTTTTTCACAAGGAACTTTTCTTTATGGCCATGACAATCAAGACATCTCATCAAAAGTCTTTCTTCTTTCAAAAGTCTTTTATAGCCATAATGATCTTGTTAAATTTTTGAAAAAATTTTATATAGTTATGGTTGAATTTTCTAATGCTTATTGTCCTTTTATTTGTAATATTTTTGCTTATTTAGCCGACATTTCTTGTTTGCTTAATGAATAAAAGAATAAAGAAGGTTACAAAGAAGGTACTGATGCAATGATTGCTAAATTTAAAATATTTTTATCCGCTTCCACCAATTTACTTAATTGGTGCTATAGTAAATCCATGTATGCAATATAGTACTATGTCTGCATTTACTTCTATATTTATAGACCTTTATATATACAACCTGAAGAAGAACCTGTTTTGTTTAAGACTATGGGTGATGCAAACAATTACATGGGCGCATTATACAACCATTATGCAGATTTACTTAATGACATTGTACCGACACATATCACTCCAACTCCCGCCCCAACCTTCCGAGGAGCCATCATCTTCTAAAAGGTAGGCATATAGTAGTTATCTTGATTACTTTTTTCATTTAAATGTTTGGGACAAGATGCCGCCTTCATCACACCGAATCATTTCTTGGGAAGAGCTTAAGTATTATCTTAGAAAGCCGGTAGAGGATCATAGAGCAAGGATCAACGTGTTGGATTGGTGAAAGGATATTGAAAGACAATATCCTGTACTTTCAAAATTAGCTTGAGATATATTGAATGTTCCAATGTCAATCACTGAATCAGAGAGTGTTTTTAGTCAGGGAAAGCAGCAGCTTGGAGACAACCGACACTCATTAGGAGACAATGCTATGAATGTTCTAGTTTGCCTTAGAGATTGTATTAAAGCGGAACGAAAAAATCAAGGAATGGATATGGAGCCAGTGGAGAAACAAAATCTTAAAGAAATTTTGACTCCAAGGGAGAACTCAGCACCATCAAGTCCAATGCATGGCTTTGGCCTCATTAATTTTGATTTTTCTCAGGCAGTTCCCATTAATATGTTAACATGAATGAGTTGGAAAAATGATGCAAAATTTGTAGAATTTTCAATCTTGTAACTTATAAGTTTTTGATCATTTTGCAATCAATCAAATACAAGATTCATTCACTCCTTACATATTTTTTTCATTTAAATTGAATGTTTAATTTAAATTAAATACTTTTAATATATTAATATCAAACTTTACATAAAGTCATAAACATAACAAACATATATACATATAATGAAAAAATAAAAATAATGTTACCAAATATTACTTACATAACTTGTATTGACATATAAAAAATACTATATAAGTTTATCTTTTAAGTAGTGTATGTAAACTTTCAAATATATGTTTAAGTATTATTATATTAAGTAGTATACATTGTCTGTATATATGTATGTATATTTTATAAAGTACTATAATATGAATGTATATATGCTGCGTATATGTTTTCTAAAATAATATATAATATGTAATGAATATATGTTTCAAGTGGTATTTTAAGTAGTAGTATATATTGTATATATATGTGTATATATTTTCATAATTGCAACTTTTATAGCAACAGTTTCATAATTACGAAAAATAGCAAATTGTATTTTATATTTAAGTAAACTGTTGCTATACAAATACATATACAACAAGATTTAATGCCCTTATTTTACTCAAATTAGTTGAGTTAAATAAGTAATAATTATCTCATCTAATTAAATTCTCATAAATTACTCTTATTTATATTAGTAGATTCCTTTTTCAAATCAAACTCAAATATGAAAATTATTATTTCCATGATCTTCAAAATTTCAAAATATCATTCTCTTATATCTCTAATTTTTCATTTTTTTTTATTTTTTTATTTTGATTTCTTTTTTTTCTTTTCTTTCCACTTTATTTTCTTTTTTCTACTACTCTTTTTTTTCTTTCTCATTTATTTATTTATTTATTTATTTATTTATTATTATTTTCATTTTCTTTTTTTCTTTTCTCATATTTTTTTTTCGTTTTCTTCTTCTTCTTTTTTAATTTTTTTTTTCATTTTTGTTTTTACACTTCCATTTCTAGTTTCTATTTCTCTTTCTTGTTTTTTTTTCCTTTTTCACTTCTTTTTTTTTTTT